>NC_140992.1:79259957-79454540 GCF_052327205.1 Somniosus microcephalus
CCCCTCCCCCCCTCCCCCCCCTCCCCTCTCCCCCCTCCCCCCCTCCCCCTCTCCCCCCCTCCCCCCCTCCCCCCTCCCCCCTCCCTCCTCCCCCCCTCCCCCCCCCCCCCCACCCCCCCCCCCCCCACCCCCCATCCCCCCCCTCCCCCCTCCCCACCCCCCCTCCCCCCCTCCCCCCTCCCCCCCTCCCCTCTCCCCCCTCTCCCCCCCTCCCCTCCCCCTCCCCCCCTCCCTCTCCCCCCCTCCCCTCTCCCCCCTCCCCCCCCCCCTCCCTCCCTCCCCCCCCCCCCTCTCCCCTCCCCCCCTCCCTCTCCCCTCCCCCCCCCCCTCTCCCCCTCCCCTCTCCCCTCTCCCCCCTCTCCCCTCTCCCCCCTCCCCTATCCCCTCCTCCCCCCCTCCCCTCTCCCCCTCCCCTCCCCTCTCCCCTCTCCCTCCTCCCCTCTCCCTTAACCCATGTTAATTATTTATTATCAATTTTTTTTCAGTAATTCATTCCCATGGAGACAGATTCCTGCTTCTTTTTAATTGATTATTTCACCCCCAGCCTATGTATATTTAATGATATAATTTATTGACAGACCTCATTCAATCAATTCATTACTGTGCAAACTCCCCACCTGAAGGACTAATTTCATCAAGTTTGTAAGGAATATACTCAACCAATACAAGTCATAACTGACCATGTGGAATGCCATGGGACATCTGCTATAATAAATTAAATATCCTCCATAGCGTGCACATTTCCTGCAAGTGTCACACTTCCATAAAACTTTCCCCACTCACTGTGTTCATAAAATCCTATTGTTATAAAATGTGGAATTCGCTGACTCACAATAAGCAATGCCACAGGACATTATATATCTATCTAGGGATTAGCCGATCTCCTGTACTATTTCTCGTAGTGAGTCGGAGGATACATTATTTTATAACAGTATGGTTGTTATGCTATGTAGGAATAACACCAGGGCCACTTATTTACAGTGATTGAATAAATCAAATTTCATTTTTATTAAATAGTATTCTGGGAAAAGCCATAACTCAGTGGTTTTATATATGTGTGTTTAATATTTATTCTTTACAAATTTTAAATCTGAGAATACACAGCCAGGTAATATGCAAGATGTACCAGTTGGACTTCGGTATTTGGTACTTAGCCACAGTAAGCGGGGGTGCAATGTGGGGGTAGGTTGGGGAATAAGACTCCACACTTGTAAAATTAACTTTTCTGGGCCAGAGAGGTTGTTCAGCAGTAATTATCACTTATTACACTGTTAGAAACTCACTTACTCCTGAATGCACAAGCCCTATCTTTTTCATCCGTCTTTAGTGCGAGACGAGTGGGTAATTACCCTAAGTTCACACCATTATAGTGATTCCAGTGCCGAGTCTATCGGCGAGCACTGTAACAGCACACCCTGGGGAGGAGCAGGGTATCTCTGACAGCAACTTCTGGATCTCCGTGTTTAACTGAGCATGCGCAGACGCCAGAAGTTGCTGTCAGATTTACCCTGTAATAACAATGAGCGCTGTTAGCCTCACCATTATTATTACAGCAAAATATGGGCCAGCATGTCTACAACAGTAAGTGTGACTGTTCATTTTCATTTGTTCTTCATATGCTTAAAAATCTGTTACTGTCAGAGATTCCAATTTAACACCTCTCAAATTTAGACAGCAGGCAGATTCGACATAGAATATAGTGAGTGTCACAGCCTAAGGGAAAGTTGCAACAAGCTCAGAGGCTTACTGCAGTGAATTGGAACAAATTGCAATACAAGATAGACACGGGTACACAGTATGTTGAAATTGTAACGATCTTTATTTTATAAATGATTTTTTTCCCCTGGAAAATGTATCCTAAACTCCAACTGAACTATGTATAATTTCAACAAAAATGTAAATAATTTTTATTTTAACTGCTAAAGTACCACTCAAGGCATTTAATGTGCTAACTCTATGCAGTGCTTGTTTATTGAGTAAGCTGATGGTTTATAAAGGTTTAATGGTGCAATAATATTCCAGTTTTCATGTTACTGATGCACAATGAGCTGTAGAACTGTGCCAATTTTCATAAATTCAGTGTTTGTCTAGTGATGTGAGACCACCTCAAGGTGGTGATTTTGCTTTGGTTTGGTTTCGCAAAGCCAAAATTTGAAACTTTTATGTTTAAAAAGTTGGTTTAGTAGCAGGATGACGAGAAAGAACCAGTGGGATAGTCAGTTGCAAGCCAGTAGGCAGTGTGTTTAATTGTGCATTAAATGTGCTAAATGTAAGAGCGCTCTTCTCTCCTCAGTTCTGTCTTGCACAACACTGCTGAGATCCTGATTTATCTCAGATCTTGCATATTTGTGATATAGGTCAACAGCACAACCTATCAGATGGATTTGACAGATTGTTTGGACTCTTCTACAGAAGCCTTGACAGCTTAGTCCTCAAATTGATAAGTCTATAGTTCAGTGCCACAGCCTCAGTAAAAGAAAGAAGTAAGAAAGAGTTGCATTTATATAGCGCCTTTTGCGACCTCAGGACATCTCAAAGCGCTTTACAGCCAATGACCTACTTTTGAAGTGTAATCACAGTTGTAATGTAGGAAACACGACAGCTAATTTGCGCACAGCAAGGTCCTACCACCAATGTGATAATCTGTTTTTAGGTGTTGATTGAGGGATAAATATTGGCCACACATGTTCTGGAGTTTCGAATACAGCCTCCAAATCCCAACTCTTGTAGACTACAGCCTTTCATGATGGGCTTAGGAGAATGAAGCTAGACTCTGATCTCTATCTATTATACTGCATTATTTGTACAGTTATTAGTAACAGAAGTAGTTTTCCAGAATGTACACTAGCTTTCAGTATTTTAAACAATATGTCAAGCATCAGTACTTTCTCAATCAGTTATATAACAAGAGCCTGGTGTCAGCATGCCAAGAGTTGGATGGACATTCACAGATTCCTCTTTCAGTATGTGATGTTCCATCTTAATTGTGTTAAACCAATTGATGCAATCAAGTTTTCAAGTCCCTTTAATATGCAAGTAGATTGGTTGAATAGAAAGCAAGTTATCCTGAAGGATTGGAATCTTCAAGCAGAAGCATTCCATTAATTACACCACAACTGGGAGCGTTTCTTGTGGACCTATTCATTTTTTAATGAGGACTCCAAACTACCTTTCTGCCATCATTCCAAAGCTTATGCAGTTGATACGGCGAGTGAATTTCCTTGCCGTTTTCAGGCAGCATGATCAGGTAGAAGCCATTGCCGCCCAATTTCTGCCTTTAAAATACACCTCAAAAAGTGAGGTGAACTTGTCAGCCATGGCAAGAAATTACCACTGAACAGTACAAACAGCCATCAAAAAGGAAGAAAGTAAAAGCAATAGTCATGGGTTTATAAAAGTTAGGTCAAGCCCATTGAAATTCTTTGAGGATGTAGCAGATATTCTTCGATTGATGCTAATGGAGTGGATTTATACAGCTTGATTTTCAGGGGAAATTTGATGAGGGGTCTCACAAGAGATTTATGGTAAAAGTGAAAGCTTTTGGGATAAAAGAGGAAATAGTAAATTGAGATAATAAATTGTTAAATATTAGAAAACAAATGATAGTGATCAATAGTAGTAGCTCTAATTGGACAGACGTGACCAAGGAAGTACTACAGGGATCAGTCCTGGGTCTTCTGCTGTTCACAACATTGATAAATGATCTTGGTGAAGGTATTACCCCTCAGACTGCTGACAGGTCCACGGAAATGTCTGGCCCCCTGGACTGACTAGTTTTCTTTGCATTCAGTTCACCCACTCTGACGCTGGAAATAATATTACAGTAAGAAAGATACGCAAGCATCAGGAATAGATTTATTACCTTGCTATTAACTCTAAACCTGCTAAAATAAGCATGAAAACCTAAATTCTAACCAAAAATATGTGTATACTTTAATTCTGCTTGCCCTGTAGTGTAGTGTTTATCGTGCAAGATTAGTAACCTAGAGATTGTGGTTACGAGTATAGCACGATAACTACAAGTACAGTTGGCCTCAGTACCCCTGAGTTAGGGAGGGGCAATTAGTCAGGATTTCTTCTTCTGATATCTAGTGACTCCTACTGCAAAATGCATCTGGGTGGATGTCAGGTATAATCATAATAATACTAATAATAATTAACTTTATTGTCATTGTTAGTGCACAAGTGCAGTACAACGAAATGTAGGCTTGCGGCTCCCGAGAGTGTACATTTAGATTAAGACATTTAAACATTCAACATTCATTTGGCTTGTAATACATTAACATAAACATAATGGGGCAGAAATTCGGATCGGGGGCTTGCTGCGCGTGCAAGCCCCCGATCTGCACTTACCCGACGCGCCTGCCGTTCACCTCCAGGGACGCCTGGAATTCCTTTTTGAAAGAGCAGAATCCCGGGCAGCGTCTGACGTCACGCCGCCCAGGAGTGCAGCCAGCGCGAAGCCTGGAGCGCGCAGTGCAACTGAGACACGCCCCTTGAGGTCTCAGTTTAATAGGACACGCCCCCAATGTTTCTCACAAGCTGCAAAGCATTTTTACATGCAGAGCAGCATTTCAAATAGGTTTTTGGTATTTTTATGAAGCTTTTGGTAACTTTTATAAACTTTTAAAAACGTTTACATTACTTTGAAGAATCTGAAGTAGTTTTAAACAGAATTAAAGCAATTTAAAGACTTTTAAAAGCCCTGAAAGAATTTTTTTCATTCCATTTATTTATTTAGCAACGTCGTCGTCATCATACGTGTCTTCACACTGTTCCCTTTGGGGAACTGTATGAAGTGGTGGAAGGATTTATGGCCATGATTAACGCTCCTTCCGTGACCGTAACCATCTTTGTACCAGCCATTAGGGTGGTTAGTCCTATGGCAGGAGGGTTTTACGGGCTCCCACAAGCTATACGAGGAGGGGGGGCCACCCACACCCACGGACGCAAATATCCCACTGGATGTCAACCCAGAATTTAGAGCCGGAGCTCCGACTCCACTTGCCGGGACTGTCCGGAGCGGGGTTCGAAACCCTACCCCGTCTGGCCCAGCGGCGGGGATCCTACCGTTACGCCAAAGGCCCACTCCGATTAGCAACGTGAAATGGCTGGAATGAGCACAATTCACGGCATTAAAAGAACTCACAATTGAACTGATGATGACCTCAGCAATCTCCTCAACGAGGTGGAGGCGCAGCGCCTGCTCATCATTGGTAATGAGAAGTCCAAGGCGCCGCAAAAAGGACAGATGATAGCTTGGTCTTTCAAGTGGCAGCATAGGGCTCCAGTCACGGGTAGGGAAAAGGCGCAGGAAACGTATGGGTGTCACCTTTTGTGCGGAGTGGGCCTTTTGCGTAGCGGTAAGCATCCCCGCCGCTGGGGCAGAAGGAGTAGGGTTTCGAACCCCGCTCCAGACAGTCCCGGCAAGTGGAGTCGGAGCTCCAACTATAAATTCTGGGTGGACATCCAGCGGGATACTTGCGTCCGCGGGTGTGGGTGACCCCCCCCCCCCCCTCAGATGGGTTGTGGGAGCCCGTGAAACCCTCACGCCATAGGACTAACCACCCTAATGGCTGGTATGAAGATGGTTATGGTCACGGAAGGAGCGTTAACGTGGCCAGAAATCCTTCCACCACTTCATACAGTTCCCGAAAGGGAACAGTGTGAGGATACGTACGACGATGACCTCTTGCGCAATGCACCTCCTTGGACCCTCAGTCGCAGATGCGAGGGGGCAAATCGTGCAATTGTTAAATTTTTCATTTTATTGACATGTAAAATGTTGGCCCAGTAATTCCGTTCCAAACGCGTGAGTACGGTCGGGGTACTCACGCGTCTGGCCGGAGGAAATGCCGGTTTTCAGCATGCACAGTGCATGCGGGGAAAACCGGCATTTCCTGTCCTCTGAACGAAGGGGTTCAGAGGCAGAACGCGTGTGACTGCACAGGCAGCGCGTGCGCAGTAAAATTCGACGGTTTCATTCATGCTTTCAGTGAGGTTAAGTCCTTACAACTTACACATGAAAAAAGCATGAGTACAGTTGCTCCAGAGGCTGCGGAGGAAGATATATTTTATCGTGGAGCTTCTGAAAGGCAATATTTTTGTTTGGGAAAGGGAGGAAAGTTATTTTAAGAAATGCTGAGGTAAGTTTTAAAGTTTTTTTGTTTTTTAAAACAGGTTTTCAGTACTGTAGGTAGAAGGAGCAATTGTGGCTATGTGAATTGAATTTGCTGTGTTTATTAAATGTGAAAATGACTCCAACATTTTTAAGAAAGAAACTTTTCATCAGTAATATATTCTTTTAAGTAATTATGTATGTATGTCTGTATATATTCCTTTGCGTATATGTATGTATATATATATTCCTTTACTTATGTGTATGAATGTATGTATTTAATTATGACTTTCAGAGAAAGTAACTTATTGGAAAATCATAATTAAATACATACATTCATACACATAAGTAAAGGAATATACACATACATACATATACGTAAAGGAATATATACGGACATACACATAATTACTTAAAAGAATATATTAAAAATGTTGGAAATGTTACATTACTCATTTTAGAACAGTCATTTTCACATTTAATAAACACAGCAAATTCAATTCACACAGCCACAATTGCTCCTTCTACCTACAGTACTGAAAACCCGTTTAAAAAAAATAATTAAACTTTAAAACTTACCTCAGCATTTCTTCAAATAACTTTCCTCCCTTTCCCAAACAAAAATATTGCCTTTCAGAAGCTCCACGATAAAATATATCTTCCTCCGCAGCCTCTGGAGCAACTTTACACATGCTTTTTTCATGTGTAAGTTGTAAGGACTTAACCTCACTGAATCCATGAATGAAATTGACGAAGTTCACTGCGCACACGCTGCCTGTGCAGTCGCACGCGCTGTGCCTCTGAACCCCTTCGTTCAGAGGACAGGAAATGCCGGTTTTCCCCGCATGCGCTGTGCATGCTGAAAACTGGCATTTCCTCCGGCCAGACGCGTGAGTACCCCGACCGTACTCACGCGTTTGGAACGGAATTACTGGGCCAATAAAGTGCATTGGCAGATGTGCAGGCTTTAAAGTTTATTTGTGGAGTTCAGTAGGATGACAGCCCTGGGAAAGAAGCTGTTCCTAAATCTGGTCGTTCGGGTGCGAATGCATCTGTCGCGTCTCCCAGATGGCAGGGGGGCGAACAGACTGTGGCTGGGGTGGGTAGGGTCTTTGATGATGGTCAGTGACCTCTGTAAACAGCGTTTCTGGTAGATGTTCTCTATGGTCGGTAGCTGGGTGCCGGTAATGCGTTGGGCAGTTTTGACTACCCGCTGCAGGGCTTTCCGGTCATAGGAGCTACAGCTGCCATACCATAGTGTGATACAGTTCGTCAGGATGCTCTCTATTGTGCAGCGGTAAAAGTTAGAGAGGATCAGGGGTGACAGGTTACATCCCTTCAGCCTCCTTAGGAAATATAGGCGCTGCTGGGCCTTCTTCACCAAAGAGGAGGTATTGAGGGACCAGGAGAGGTCTTCCGTGATGAGGACTCCGAGGAACTTAAAGCTGTCCACCCTTTCCACCACAGCCCCATGGAGGTCCCATGATCGAATAGTCTGCTATTACTCGCTGTCGAGGGCCGCACCCAAATAATGATCACTTAGGCAAGGTACCAGAGGACCTGTGGAGCCATACCGCAGTCAGGAGTCAATACCTTCAGGATAGGAGTGGTGCAGAGAAAATTGGCAAGAAAGAAAATTACTTTTTTTTCCATATACTGTAATGGCCAGCGAAGAATTTGAGATTATAGATAATCTGTATCTATATTAGATCATAGCTCTCTGATTCATTGGTAAAAGTGATAAAAATAGTCTCTTGAATTTAAAGAGGAGGAGGGTCTCACCATTCGTACTTTCTTTGTAAAACATATAGAGCTCAAAAAAAATTGGCCTTATTTTATTCTCCCCATTTTCTTTTTTTTAAGTATATATTGTATTTAAACAGTGACTAGTGGTAACATTAGCAGGAGAATTGGCATGAGAATACAACTCCATCAGTGTGAGCTGAATTCACAAATTGAAGGTTGAAATGACACATCACTAAACCATTCTGGGTTAATGGGTTTATCCCTACTATTGGTAGTTCAGCTGCCTCACACTGTGAGCTCAGTGTCTCCTCCTGACAACTTCTGCTTGTCATCAACAAAAGGACAAAAAATAGGTAGAGTAAAAGTTAATCATAATTCTTTGTAATCACTTGATTTTTAACTGTCCATTTTGGAGGTGGAACCAACATTGGAAAGACTTGCCTCTGGCTGAAGAACAAATCTGAAGGCCAGTTTTTCAGACCTTAGAGGCCAACAAGTATGAAAATTGGCAAAGACGAACTTTTTACACATTTTTAGCGTCAAACTAAGAGTTCTACAATAGGATAAGTTATTTAATTTGTGGAGCAAGTAACTCGATCTCTTACAGACAAGTTAACTTATCTGCTGCGCTCTAGTGGTTAAACAAAAATAGGTTTGGAAACTTCTGCTCTTCCCATCGTCTCTTTTTCCATTCTCCTCTTTATTTAGGATGTTATATTTTATTTTACTTTTTTTATTATTTAAGATTAGTAATCCTAAACAATACTCCCTTACACTGGATTTTACTTGCTGTGGATTTTCATGGGGGTTCAGAAGGCTTGTGCTGGTCTGTTGCACGGGCCTCACTGGTGCGTATATTTGGGGGTATATTGGTAGCATTTCTTACTGCCCCAGAAACTCCACAGAGTTGCGCTATTGGCTGTTAAAAGTTGGAGTAAAGCACACTCCAGTAGGTACATCGCAAAATAATTTTAAAATTCTGGAAGAAGGTCTCCAACAGGCAATAGGTCCCCTATTTGTTTATGCAAAGAGCCTTGTGCCTGTTTCAGGCATGATGCCTATACTGGAGCCTTGACCAGCATGGAATGTGCGCTCAGTCACCATGCTTGATGTCCACCATATTGGACACTTATGGACCGTTTTTACACCTGTAAAATAGGCACGGCATCAGTAAATTTTTAGGCTGAGAAGCTCAATTTAAGGCAATTCTCTTAAGATGGCTCACAGGAGTGCAGGGAAAAGATATAGGGGTTGTAATTCAATGTCATGGTTTCACTGATGTACACTCTTGCATCACCAGAAATGCTTGATTGAATTACTACCTTCAGACTCACCACCAGACATTTATTAACCTGTATGTAGTTTTCTCTTATTCTGTGTAAGCGGTAAATTTTGGATAAAATTATGTCAGTTTACCCATATTTTAGAAAATCTGTATAAAGTTGTATTTTAGCCAAAGGCGCATTAACCAATTTAGCAATTTTGCACATACCAGTCAGACAGTTATAACTAAGACACAAATTGTAGTATAATAATATGCATGTTGAATGTCAAATGTGGTTTAAAAAGAATGATTTAATACCATACAGTTAGAATTTGTTCCTAAGATAGTGAAACCTCTAAGATAGTGAAACCCCTAAGGAGATAGAAGCTGCAGAGTCAAAAAAGAAACATCCAGGCAAATGAGGGAAGAGATAGCTACAATTTTTTTTTACAGAATCTCAGAATTTTAAGAGGCCCTGGCTGGGAATAATGCAGTAAAAGATACAGTTAAGAATAATTAGCATTAACCAACAGAATAAAAGGTACTCCAGTTTCTAGGAATGACCAATTAGGTTAGATTGAAATTGAGAAAGAACTGTTTACGTTTGTTTTTGAGAGACTTGATAAGATACTAAATATTGTTCCAAAGCGCTTCGCAAATAACTATTCAGCAGTGCAGTGTCTGTTATGTCGGCACACCTGGCAGCCATTTTGCATTAAGTAAGATCCAACAAATAGCAGCGAGATGAATGAGCAGCGAATCTTTTTTTGGTGGTGGTGTTCGAGGGAGGAATATTTGCTAGGACACCTCCGCTGTTTGAAAAAGTGAAATGAGATTTTTAATATCGATCTATCCATATGGATAGAGATAAAAGATAATAAAGGATCAATCACACTAATAGGCATAGTCTACAGACCACCTAATAGTGGAAGGGATGTGGAGGAAGAACTATAAAGACAAATTAGAGAAATTTGTAAAAAACATAGAATAATAATCATGGGGGATTTCAACTACCCCGATATTAATTGGACAGAACAGGTAGGTAAAGGGGATAAGGGAATGGAGTTCCTACAATGTCTAAAGGACTACTTTCTAACCCATTATGTAAAAAGCCCAACAAGGGATGATTCGCTATTGAATCTAGTTGTGGGGAATGAGCCAGAGCAGATAAGAGAAGTAAAAGTAGGGGAACATATAGGCAACAGTGACCATAATATAATATGCTTTTAGATGATAATGGAGAAGGACATAAGTATGACAAAAAACAGGTTAATAGATTGGAGAAAAGCTGATTTTGAGGGGCTGATTTTGAGGGGAAGATAAAATGGGCAACAATATTGGCAAACAAAGATGTAGAACGACAATGGGAAACATTTAAAATGGTGTTCAACAGAGTGCATGAAAAATAAATCCCCTAAAAGGAAAGAACAAACTAAACACTAATGAGACTCCATGGATGAATAAAGACATAAGGGAACAATTGAGGGTAAGGAAAGAGGCATACATTAAGTACATAGACAGCAGAGGAATGCATGATAAGAGCGAATATGAAGGGATTAGGAGAGAAGTAAAAAAAAACAATTAGGAAGGCAAAGAGGAACTGTGAAATTAAATTATCAAGGAACATAAAACAAAATAGTAAAATATTTTACAGGCACATCAATAAAAAAAGGAAGGTTGGGATGGAAATAGGGCCATTAAGAGATGGATAGGACATTTCCACAGGTAACGATAGGTAGATGGCAGAAATATTACATCATTATTTCGCTTCGGTATTTACCAGGGAGATAGAACAGGTGGACATGACATTGGATGATGAGATGAATAATGAGATAAATGTATTTAACATAAAAAAAGGGATATATTAAATAAACTAATCAAACTCAAAGAGGATAAAACCCCTGATTGCATCCGCGCATTTTAAAAGAATCTAGGGAAGAGATAGCAGAGGCATTACTACACATATTTAATAATTCATTAGAAAAAGGTGTAGTGCCAGAGGACTGGCGGATAGCTAACATAATATTTATATTTAAGAAGGGGGATAGAACATGTTGAGGGAATTATAGACCAGTCAGCTTAACATCGGTGGTAGGAAAAATATTGGAATCCCTACTAAAAGAGAGAATAGAAGAACATCTAGAAACGAAAAGTATAATAATGAATAGTCAGCATGGATTTCAAAAGGGAAAATATTGCTTGTCCAACCTTATTGAATTTTTGAAGAGGTAACAGAGAGAGTAGACAATGCTAATGCAATAGATGTAATTTATCCAGATTTTCAAAAGGCCTTCGATATGGTACCCCTTAATAGACTAATGAATAAGGCCAGAGAATGCGGAGTCAGGGGACAAGTAGCAGAATGGATTGCTAGCTGGCTTCAAGACAGAAAGCAGAGAGTGGGAGTAAAGGGTAGCTATTCACAGTGGCAGAAGATGGGTAGTGGTGTTCCACAAGGATCAGGGTGCGAGTCTAGGTGGGGTAGAGGAACAAAGGGATCTTGGAGTACAAATACACAAATCACTAAAAGTTGCACCACAGACAAGCAAGGCCATTAAAAATGTAAACCAAGCACTAGGGTTTATTCCTAGAGGGATAGAATTGAAAGTAGGAAAGCTATGCTAAACCTGTATTGAACCTTAGTTAGACCACACTTTGACTACTGCGTGCAGTTCTGGTCACCATATTATAAGAAAGATATAGAGGTGCTGGAAAGGGTGCAGAGAAGATTTACAAGGATGATACCAGAAATGCGAGGGTATACTTATCAGGAAAGGATGAATAGGCTGGGTCTCTTTTCTCTTGGGGAAAAAAAAGGCTGAGGGATACAGAGAGAATGTTTCCACTGTGGGGAAGAGCATAACTTAGAGGCCATCAATATAAGATAGTTACCAAGAAATCCAACAGGGAATTCAGAAGAAGCTTCTTTATCCAAAGAGTAGTGAGAATGTGGAACTTGCTACCACTGGGAGTGGTTGAAGCGAATAGTATAGATGCATTTAAGGGGAGGCTGGACATGCATATGAGGGAGAAGGGAATAGAGGGTTACACTGATAGATTTAGATGAGGAAAGACTGGAGGCGGCTCGAGTGGAGCATAAACGCCGGCATGGACTGGTTCGGCCGAATGCCCTGTTTCTGTGCTGTATATTCTATGTAATCCTATGACCTGAACCTGCAGACAGGCCTTGGTTTATCATCTCATTTGAATGACAGCACATCTGACAATGCAGACACATTGGAGATAATATTGTGCAAAGTGAACATAAGGACAAACAATTTTAGTGGTTTTTGCATGCTGCAGAATGTGTACATGCATGAACAGTAGTCATCTACTGTACTCATTATGAAATCTGGGACACACTGGCAATGTATTTTATTTAATCATACAGAGTACTTATTTCAAATTATCAGAACAAAGCATCCTACTCACAAATATTTGTAGAATTGTGAGGGTTAATAGCTTACTATTATATCTGGTACGTGATTAATAGTTGGTTACCTGTGATGGTTGTTACAGATAGAAGTGATGGAGGTTGCACTGGATCAATTTGGCTCACTCAATGAAAGAAAAATTGCCATCGTTGACAAAAATCGAGATCTGTACATCACCTCAGTGCGCAGATTTGGGAAAGAACAAAAAATCATCAAAATTGGTAAGTAGTGAAATGGTTAGCTATTGTGTTTAATGAAGATTGGTGTGTTACAGCAGTTGTTTCTCTAATTCAGCATCATGGGGTAGAATTTCCACAGGTATTAGTTTACAGGCCTATCTGTAAATGTGATTCCCATGAAATTCCCAAAGGGGCTGCTTTCAGGTCACAGGTTGGGCACCAGTGCCTATTTATGGTCAAAGTACTGTAATTTAAACAAATTCAATACATCAATCTGTTATTGAAGACCTATTTTCTGTGATCAGATTGGCCCATTATATGAAGCTTTTGCTGAAGTAATAAATTATTGTTTCACATAACTTGTATCAAAGGGATGGTTCTTATGAACACAGCCCAGCGAGATTACTAACAGCAAATTTAAAATGGCTGGTGCACTGTAATACTTACTGTAAAACAAATAAGATACTGGGCTTGATATTAACTCCCGGACGGGAACATGGCAAACCGAGCAAACCGAAAAAAACCACCGGGAAGGCGGCGGGTAGTGGCTGACCAGCTATTAAAATCGAGCAGCAGAAGGCTACTGCCAGGGACCCAGGGAGATGGTTCCCGGCACAAGGTAAGTGCTCCAAGAAGGGAATACCACTTGGGGGAGGGGGAGAAAAGCTCGGGGCAAGGGAGGCCCAAGGTTTCCATGTGGGATCCGGAGGAGCACTCCTGCTCCTTCTGGCTTACGCGGAGACTGAAACAAAAGGTAAAAAAAACTATGCTGGGGCTCTTTTTGTCCTGGCTCCTGTTCCCAGCTGGTTGGCCTGGTGGCTCACGCCTCAAATTAAACTAGCAAATCCAGCCCCGATGACATGATTGGAGCCCAATCTGCTTACTTAAAGAGAATCCCGCCGGTTTGTGGTGGGTGTCCTTTCCACCTACAGCTTAAAAGGGTGGGACAAGAATGAATAAGTCCCCCACCATTTTAACTACCACTCCCCACCCCCTGCCTGGTTTCTGCTTGGCGGTGGGGTGGGGAGTGGGGGGCGGGGGAGAAGTAAAATCGACTCCACTATGCTTTAGGATGAAAATAACTTTTTATTGTAAGCTATCTGTAATAACTTCCAAAAATCAATACCCCAGAGGTTAAAGCTTACAGAGAAATGAAAGTGCTCCTCCTAACAAAAATACTGCGGGCCGCTGCCAGCCTGGGCTGGCCCCCTTCCACTTCACTTCCCCTCCCTCCAGAACCTACCTGTGGGCCGGCTCAGTGGTTTCCTGTAGTTGAGGCCCAATTTCAGGCTTCAGGCCGACGTCTTTGGGCGGGCATTGGCAACGTAACTCCCATTTCATGTCCAAAGCCAGCGGAGTTGAATTTCCATTTCCATAGAGTTTGTTTCTAAATGTCAATGCTTTCATAGTGGTGCAATGACCATAAGTTTTCTTTCATCCTCAAAGTGATCCAAGAGTGGACGATACTATAACTTTACACGTGCTAATTAATTTTGTTACTACTGAGCATGTTAAGTTGAAAATATGCAATAAAACCTTATGTAAAAAGTGGCTTAATCAATTAACACTAACTTTAAAAAAAAAACTTTTTAAAAATAAAAAATAAAATTGATGACAAAATTGCTTGAGGTCGTTCTCTGATAGAACCTGAAAGGAAGACAGTTACGTTCATAACCTTTTTATTTTTGCTGGCGCAGAATGAGTATTTTTTATTGCATTGAGAGTTAGCATATCTTTTTTAACACTGCAGCATGAATAGTTAAGAGTTACTAGCTCTCCAGGATTGTCCTGGCATCTCCAGGAATTAAAGTTTAATCTCCTGGACACTGTCACCAGCGACCCAGAAGAAAAATCACCGGGGCACAACTAATAACACTTTTGCTTATTAGTGGTAAAAATATTGGAGCTTGGAAAAATCAGAGTTGGTAACCCTATGTATGATGTTTCCTGTGTAGTACAAACACAGTTGCTTGAATCTTCAAGATAAACAAATTAACATTGAAACCAGTATTGGAAAAAGAAACAACATATTTTTAACTAAAGATATTTTTGTTTTAATTCAGGTACTATGATGCATTCTATAGCTTGGAATGACAAGATCAATATATTATGTGGAATGCAGAATATGTATTTTGTAGTTTGGTATTATCCCAACACAATCTATGTGGACAAGGAGCTTCTATCCAAAACAGTTTATGAAAAAGATGCAAGGTAGAATTACTCTGTGTAAAGTTCAAATAATCATCGTATGCCTTTTTTCTACAAATTGCAAACAGAATTTGTAAATGTTATGTTCATCCATGCCAATTTTAAATCACAAGCTCACCAGGAGAAATTTTTAAAAGTAATTGTATTTACAATTGAAAATGTTGTGCTAAAAATGACTGCTGGTAATATTAGCGGATGAACTTTTGGCATTTGTATGATGTTTTCTGACTGTTATTTTAATGGCTGTGTATTAAAGCAAAGAACAGTGAATATCAAATGACCTCTTTAGGCATTTGAATCTATGGAGGTTTTGTTTTACAGTGAATTTGGTAAAAGTCCTCAGATTGTGAACTATGTGGGAAACCAGGTGACAGTCAGAAGAGCTGATGGCTCATTGATATATACAAGTATATCACCCTACCCTGCTATTTTACATGAATATGTTAGTACCTCACGGTGGGAAGATGCTGTTCGCCTGTGTCGATTTGTCAAGGTATTTGCAAAAAGGTTGCGATGTAAATTAATTTGTGGAACAGTTATTCAATGCAGTATATAAGTACTAATGTTCAGTTTGCCCTAAAATACCATTGTATTAAAAGGGAGACTCATATTGCAGATAATGGTAAAATATAAATTGGACTAATCAAAAACCACTTAAAAAGGCAATGATATATAGAAAAAAAATCAGTAAATCCCAAACAGGTAGTTTTTCTTCTTTAATCTTTGGTTACTACATAATATATGTCACAACTCCCAATTCCCAGTTAAAGTCACATCCACCCAAAATATTGTTGTTGAAATCTGTGGTTTGCAACAAAATAGGTGGCTCCAGTAAAAGTCAGAATTTAAATACAGCTATTCCTCAGATAATGGGGGTAACTTTCAACTTCGGCCGGGTGGAAAACTAGTCCATTGAAGTCTAGCGCGCGCCTGATCCGATTCTGCCAGTTCTCTGCCTACATCGTAGTTCAAACTTACCCCCAATGTTGTTTGCTGATTATGGTATTACATCTCTTCTACTCACAGTCCAGCCTGTTAATCATGGCCTCATTGCACTACACTCATTGGAGCATACTTTAAAAAAAGAGTACAGGATCAACATTCCAGGTTTTTACCAATGTGTGGGGTTTAGTGGTTATTTGAAAACGTCACTGCAAATGCGATGACAGCAGGTCAAAATAGTTAAAACTCATCTTCTATGCTCAAAAATATTAACCTCGAAATTGCTGTGCCAATATTAGCAGATGAATGCTTTTGTTCGACATTCCTCTGTCCAGTATTTTAATGCAGATGTAACCCACTTTAAAATAATTTAACATAGCTGCTAAAATAACAACAAAACAATGTCATACAAATGTGTTGAGCATTCATCGGCTAAAATTGCCAGTTGTAATTTCTGGGTTATTATGTCTGTAATACATTAAAGCATTAATTGGTACATACAGCCTTAGCAGTAAAAGTTGACATGCACTATTTACATGGATTTGTATCACAGTAATAATACGTTAGTGTATTTTGTGCATCGATACATCAACTGCTTATAATGACACTCTGCTTAATGTTGCAAGGAAAATTGCTCTTTGACAATTCTTCCTATGCATCAGTATAACGTTTTCCAGCAGAAGATATTAGCCAAAGTATTTGGCAAATAGCAAAAAATATTTGCCATCATCTGATAAGCAATATTTGCTTTTCAAGTAATTTGGATAATACCTCCCTCCTGGAACCTTTTTTGTCTGGTGTGTAAGTACAACTTTCAGAGAAAACAATTCCCCTGTAAAATTTCCCTGTATAATGTCAAAAGATGCTGAATTAAGCAAAAGGAGAAAACAAGAAAGTTAAGCATTTAGAGACTGCACAGATCACTAATTCAGCAAGATTCAAACTGAATGTTTATTTGCAATTTTGACATTATATATCCATTAATTTATCCATTTTAAATTAGTAAAAAGTATGAAAAACTAAGGCCCTGAAATTCAAATCAGGCACAAGGGTGGAGAGTGGATGGATCGCCCAACAAGGGACGGATATTGAAGTGGAACCCAGTTCCATCAGGATTCCACCCTATGCAAAGTGCCCAATAAATTACAGTGGGGGGAGTGAGCCTACCCGCACTTGTCGAGCAGAAATATCTGGGGGAGTTCCCAGACTACTCCAGGAATTCTGCTCAGTACAACCTCATAAGGCCTCACACCAGCTCTCAGCGAGAGTTCCATTGACGTCCTTGAAGAGGCCCCAGGACTTGCCCAGGCTAAGGTAATCAGTCCTGGAGGGGATAAATTGCCTTTATTGAACATAAGAAATAGGAGCAGGAGTAGGCCATAGGGCTCCTCGAGCCTGCTCCGCCATTCAATAAGATCATGGCTGAACTTCTACATTAACTCCACTTTCCCGCCCTATCCCCATATCCCTTGATTCCCTTAGTGCCCAAAAAACTATCGATCTCAGTCTTGAATATAAACATCGACTGAGCATCCACAGCCCTCTGCGGTAGAGAATTCCAAAGAATCACAACCCTCTGAGTGAAGAAATTTCTCCTCATCTCAGTACTAAGTGGAGAATTTCTCCTCCTTTAGGAGCAGCAGAGCAACAAAACCTTTTATTTTTATATTCTGTCATGATTGGACATCTGTGTCCCTCTATTGGGGCAGCAATGGGTCACGCCAACATCTACTGCTGGATCGTGGCAGTCCCCAGTGACGCTTCCTTACAGATACAAGTGGCCAGCCCCAACCAGGAAAGTGACCCTATCCCTGCAATTTGGAACAGGCTCTGCAGCCTTTGCTTTGGGCAGACAGGAGTTGCACTGCGCTGGTAGAGTGGGCCCATCACATTTCTGCCTCCAAGGGGGGGATTTTTCGGGGGTCAGTGGGTGAGGTATTTTTTCACAGCAGGTCAACCCGCTTCCACGCTAGTCTCCCAGATGTCGAGTTTGTCATCGCTGAACAAACCCATCACCAAGCGGCAGGGGAGGCAATTTAGATTATTAAGAGCTTGTTAACAGGCACTTAAAAACTATTTTAAGCTCACCTTTTAGATTGTAAGAGTTCGCCCACGGCTTCCCCGCTGTTCGAGGATCACGTCAGGTAAGGAGGTCGGGAGTTATATCATGGGATGATTTCTTAACTTGACAGCTGCAAATGGTGTATACAGGCTCCCATTTCATAGCTGTTCACTTTCCAAGGTTAGAAGCTGTTGCTTACTGCATTTGGAAGACAGATTGAGCTTTATGCAGCTTGCAAGTGTTTGGAGCAAACTCTCTATCCAGTGTCACCTCATTGGAACAACCTCTCTCACCATTGATAGATTGCTTCTGTCATCTCAACTTCACCTGCCATCTAGTCCATCAGCATCAGTGCCCTTGAAAATATCTCACCTTGGTCCTCAGAATCCCACCACAATCAGCCCAACACCAGCAGCACTAAGAACAACACCAACCTTCTTCACAATCAGCTGGTGCTGCACAGGACACGGCATCAGCACCCGACCACATTGCTGCCCGGTACACCAGGGATGGCCAGATTTACTTCACTTGATGCTGTACACCCTGGTTGTCTCATAATGCACCAGGTTGGCACCACCCCACACCAACACCATAAAGCATCCCTACAATGCCCAAGCCATTCCTTTCACACTCATCACCATTGCGGGGGGTATCGTTATGTTTCACCATTCACTGCAACTCACTAAGCCACTTCCAAAGGTGCACACAAATCTGTCCAAGAACGCAATGTTTGACAGCACATTAACAGAAACTTCACATGAACATTGGCTAAAACACCCAAGTGCCTACCCTTGAGTGTTAGTTGGTATGATTGGACTAGGATGAGGGTGAGTGTAAGGGGTGCCTAGTGAGACGGGGAAGTGATCATTTAGATAAAGAGGGATGGGTGGAGGTGCAAGGTAAGTGCAGGAGTAGGGTAGGGAAAGCAGAGTGATGGGGATGTGATGAGTGGCACAGTAGGATGAGGTTGAGTGTGGCTTTGCAGTAATGTTTCGTGATCTGAGATCATTGAAAGGTTTCCGCCACTCCAGCCTGGTCCTCCTAACGACATCCCTGCTTGTGTCCAACTGTGCAATGTGCAACCAGGCTGCGTTGATCTCCTGTGGAGGTCTCTTCTGCCCATGGGAAGGGAAGAGGCCCTCCCTGCATGCTGTGACTCCCTCCATAAGCATATGGAGGGAGTCATGGGAGAGCCTGGGTGCAGCCATGCACCTCTGTGTAGTGCTTGTCAGTATTTGCAGCACCTCAATGTTGTAGAACACTGACAGCACAAATGTCAAAGTAAATTTGCGCATTGTCCCTTTAAGGAAACGGCTGATGACGCGTCATCAGACCCACTTCCTTCAATTGGCTGGGAAACGTGTTGGGTGGGCTTAACAAGCCCAATCAGAGTAAAATCATTTTCACAGAGCGGGTTGGAACCAGCAGCAGGGTCGCACCCCGCCACCGACTCCGGCTACACTAGACCTGCCTTGGTAGGCGAAATCGCGGCCTAAGACTTAAAAAAAAAAAAAGTTGAAGATTTACTCCAGGAAAAGTAAAAGTAGCGAATATGTACCTTAAACTTGAAATCAAAACTTGACTGAAGATAAAACAAGATGTTAATTAGATGCACTTAAATTTTCCTGAGAGGAACTGAAGATGTTCACAGACTGGGCATAAAGCCAGCAAGCAGTCAGATTGGGTAATTACAGCTTGACAAGTTTACATAGACAAAACCCATCATAAATATGGACATAGGAAATTACAATGGGAACATTTTGGCACAAAAAGTACATGCAGATGTAAGATTTTTTATATATTTTACACACACATATATACAGATATATAGAGAGACAAAGAGAAAAACGCAAATAGAATTAAAGCCAGCCAAACAGTTTCTTTCCTCATCCTAATTTAATTTTTTTTTAAGTTGAATTTTGAAAGTTGAATTTTGAAAGTAAGCAGAACATATTTGAGGGAAACAAATTGGAAGGAAGGGTATAAGGAGAGAGAGATGGGGTTGAGAGTAAGAGAAAGTGAGAAGTGGGTTGAGAAACAGAGGGTTGAGGGAGCGAGGAGGTTCAGAGAGAGAGAAAGAGGGGCTTGAGGGACTGAGAGAGAGGTCATAATTGCCATTGCTCACTATAGCTTTTTTAGCTTTATAGCAGGACAAATCCAATCTGGCCAATTACCGCCCCATCAGTCTACTATCAATCATCAGCAAAGTAATGGAATGTGTCGATGTCAGTGCTATCAAGCGGCACTTACCATTAAACTGCTCATCGATGCTCCGTTTGTGTTCAACCAGGACCATCAACTCCAGATCTCATTACAGCCTTGGTCCAAACAAGGACAAAAGAGCTGAATTCCAGAGGTGAGGTGAAAGTGACTGCTCTTGACATCAAGGCAGTAGTATGTGGCATCAAGGACCCCTAGAAAAATTGAAGTCAATGGGAATCAGGGGAAAGCTCTCCACTGGCTGGAGTCATACCTAGCACAAAGGAAGGTGGTTGTTGAAGGCCAATCATCTCAGCCCCAGGATATTGCTGCAGGAGTTTCTCAGGGCAGTGTCCTAGGCCCAACCATCTTCAGCTGCTTCATCAATGAACTTCCCTCCATTATAAGGTCAGAAGTGGGGATGTTCGCTGATAATTGCACTGTGTTCAGTTCCATTCGCAACTCCTCAGATAATGAAGCAGTCCGTGCCTGCATGCAGCAAGACTTGGGTAACATTCAGGCTTGGACTGATAAGTGGCAAGTAACATTCGCGCTACACAAGTGCCAGGCAATGACCATCTCCAACAAGAGAGAGTCAAACCACCTCCCCTTGACATTCAGCGGCATTACCATTGCCGAATCCCTCACCATCAACATCCTGGGGGGGTCACCATTGACCAGAAACTTAACTGGACCAGCCACATAAATACTGTGGCTTCAAAAGCTGGTCAGAGGCTGGGTGTTCTGTGGTGAGTGCCTCATCTCCTGACTCCCCAAAGCATTTCCACCATCTGCAAGGCACAAGTCAGGAGTGCCTGGATGAGTGCCGCTCCAACAACGCTCAAGAAGCTCAACACCATCCAGGACAAGCAGCCCGCTTGATTGGCACCTCATCCACCACCTTAAACATTCACTCCCTCTACCACTGGTGCACCGTGCCTGCAGTGTGTACCACCTACAAGATGCACTGCAGCAACTCGCCAAGGCTTGTGCAACAGCTGTTGTTTGAGTTGTCAGTTTTCGTGAAGCTGTTTGTCAACTTTTTCAATTTTTTAAGTTGGTGTGTATGCAGAGAGGTTGAGAGAAGATAGGGTTGAGAGAGAGAGGGGGAGAGTATTGACAGAACGAGGAATAGAGCGAGAAAGGGGGGGTTAAGACAGCGGGATTGAGGGAGAGAGGTTTGAGAAAAAGGGGGTTGAGAGAGCCAGCTGGACAAAGACACAAAGAGAGAGAAAGGCAGACAGTTTCTTCTTCTAATTTGATTTTATGAAAATAGTTGAATATTGAAAACAAACAAAGCCTCTTTGAGGGAAATAGACAGGAAGAGATAGGAGGAAGGAAACTGGTTGAGGACGAGGAGGCTTCCAGCCTCTCTCCGCCTGCCCTTGGGTGGAGCAAGTGGGAGTGGGGGGGTAGAATGAATGGAGGATTAAGGATGAAGTGAGTGACAGTGGCGGAAGGGAGAGGGGAGAATACAGGCATTGAGCAGGTAGATCAAGTGGGAAGCGGGAGGGTTAGTGATGGGAGTCAGGAGGTAACAGGAGGAGAAATGGGAACATGAAGGGGTAGGGGATACAATGGGAGCTAGAGGATGGTGGAAGCGCGAGGGTGTAACAAATTCTTAAGGATTAAAAGACGGTCATGTACTGGCTGAATAGTTCTCTTATAGTTTAACGTAATCTGATGGGGTACAGCTTATAATATATAGAAGCATTGAGTAAAATAAATACCAACATCATAGCTTGTCAAATCATGTAATACAATCATAGGAATATGGGATCTATTGGTATCTTACATGACACCCTTTGCTAACTAAAATATGAAAAATGAAAATAGTAAATAGAAAGAATTAGAAATCACCAAATTCTTTATGATGTGTGTTAAGGATGTAACACATCTTGATGTTAAGAAGTTACTTGAACACTGCCATTGTGATTTAATACTTCATCTTAACCCTTCAAAGTATTATTGTTTCATGAGATATTCCAGACTGTTATCCTATGTGTAGAACACTTAGTTACTCATCAACTCTTATGAAACATAAGGGTGGATTTTGATTCTCCAACCAGCTGCACTGTGTGCGCTAGAGTACATGTACGCATTTGGTGTCATAGCCTCATTAAAGCTGCTAAATACATGGAAAAACACTTAATGTGTGTCGTGTGCAATTTTCCAGCTATTGTGTTGAAATTCCCTTTCAAAGGCCATTTTTAATGGACACAAAGAAAACATCTCCCTAAAGCTCCTAAAAGGAAACAACCTTTACGGCATAGAATTTACTGGGTATTTGACCGAAGATCGTGGCCGGGGCGCTGCGCACGGCGATGACGTCATCGCCGGCGGCGCAGTGCTGCGGGGCGCTAACGGTTATTGCTGCCGCTAACCGCCCGCTGAATTTTCGTGGGCGATGTTGGCAGCACCGCGCCCAGGCGCTAGTTGCTTTGCGCCCCATTAGCGCCCTAAGAGGCACAAATCAACTGAATTTTTAGGCCTTTATGCCTTAAATTAGTTATGGCCTTTCCATGGCTTGAACTAGCAGTGGCTTTATCTATTTAATTTTCCCTGTTACCCTTGGTGTGACTTTCTGCCCAGCCCCTTTGGTGAGCTCCCAGCAGTCAGCCCAGTATGGATGGGATCTCACAGTATAAATAAATAAAGAAGGCTAACTCCAGAAAATCCCAGTGAGCATGTGCGCACTGTACAGATGATTTGTCAGTTCCTATGGGCCCCACGAATATTTGGCCCTATAGTTTAAAAATATATATAAGGATCTTACTTACCTCATATACAGTCTCATTGTGAGCAATTATATGATAACTGTTGTCACCAGTAGTTACTCACAATAAGTACATTTTCATATACAAAAGAAGCTGTGTGTACACTACATAACAATAGCTGATTTAGCTTGAAGATTACATGGCTAATGCATAATCTTGGAGTTCAAATAACTTGTAAAGCACTTGAATGTCTTTCATCATTTTTGAATTAATTTGAGGTCATTGTTTATGTTACTACCTTCTAACATACTCAGACCAACAATGAATGTAGATTTTATATTACTTTTAGTGACTTATGCATCTTTTCAATTTTTATTGGTTTGTGTTTGGTTGCAATTCTGTAAGTGTTTGAAGCCTGAAGTTATTAATTCTTTCTTTATCGTGCTTTAAAAAAAAATAATTATTTATTCATTCACGGGATGTGGGCGTCGCTGGCAAGGCCAACATTTATTGCCCATCCCTAATTGCCCTTGAGAAGGTGGTGGTGAGCCGCCTTCTTGAACCGCTGCAGTTTGTGTGGTGAAGGTACTCCCACAGTGCTGTTAGGGGAGGGAATTCCAGGATTTTAACTCGGTGACGATGAAGGAATGGCGATATACTTCTAAGTCAGGATGATGTGTGACTTGGAGGTGGTTGTGTTCCCATGAGCCTTGAAGGTGATAATACACCTATAACTGTCACTATCCTGTAACATTACTGTAAGTCCCTTTGGTAACTTCAAGATCGCTGAAACACAAGCCCTGCTGTTTTCCATTGTAATTCCAACAATAATATCCATATATACAGATGTAAGAAGTCACACAACGCCAGGTTATAGTCCAACAGTTTTATTTGAAATCACAAGCTTTCGGAGCGCTGCTCCTTCGTCAGGTGACTTCACCTGATGAAGGAGCAGCGCTCCGAAAGCTTGTGATTTCAAATAAAACTGTTGGACTATAACCTGGTGTTGTGTGACTTCTTACATTTGTCCACCCCAGTCCAACACTGGCATCTCCACACCATATATACAGACACAAAGCTACCCTAATTTGTCACTAATTAGTGCTGGGAAATCACAGAATGGCTGGTGTGGGAAATGAAATACTGTCACGTAGGAAATACCCTTCTCAGTTTGGGGCTAAAATTCAACATGAATCCTACTCTGGTATAAATTCCCACTTCAGTGCCCACTAACATGACAATCTCACCTCACTTAAAATTGTGGTAGAGTAAATATAGGCTTGATCTAATCATGACCATTGTTTGACCTATTTGCATTTTTTTAAGTATCAGAAGCACACTAAGTATCCACAAGCATGTCCTTGTTCCACATTAGTGCAATTGGATTTCAAATATCTGCAATGGAGAAAATATTGCAGATCTTGGAATGAACCCAATGCGATCTATACCAGAGTGACTGGAACCAAAAAACGACAGTATTAGCAGTACGCTTGGCTATTTTCTATTAGTAACAGTGATATTGTCCCGCCCATGACACTGATGAGGTAGTTGACATTTATACTAAATGCTTTTAAATACATTTTTAAGAGGTACAAGCAAGAACTACTGAAACATAGTGGTAAATACAGTATTGTATGGGTCTATGCTATCCCTTATCTAACTACATTATATGCTGCACAAGTTTATCCAATGTGTAAAACATTTCCCTGATTTACAGTGTTTCAAAGAGCTTTCACATTGCAACTTGTAGATCTGATTTACTTGTTTACTGTTGCCGCAACTTTCTTTCATTAAACTACTTCTTTCAATTTTGCTTTTCTTTCTGCCATTTAGACGACAACACCTGATGAGGTGAGTTTGCTGATGTCTGAAAGTAGATTTTCTTTGCCTTGTTTCATATTGTTTCATGACTGTGCTGTGCGTTAAGTGAATCATTCTCGCTTCTTTGATTTCCTTTCATTTACACCTTAGCAGCATTTCAAATGATTTATAATTTTAGAATCCTGAAATGTTAAAAGTACTCCTTTGCTGAGGCCTGACTCCACAAAACTCAACAGCAGTTTTTTATATGTGGAAGTAAATGTATGGTTTACACATGTTAAACACTAAATTAATCTGTCGTACACTATACACAATATTTGCCTGAGAAAGTGCCATGGAAGTTTGCAGAGCCAGGCCTTTATTGTTTATGTTTCTTTGGCGTCCTGTTTTTCCCCAAATATATCAAAGCTGTATTCTGAACAATAATAGTTTGGAAAGGTAATATAAATTATAGAATATTAATTCAATTCAGGCAATCTTAATTACTGCTCTACCCATCAATACATTCCCCATTGAAGCATTGGCAAGATCTCCAAAAGAAACAATGTTTTAAAACCTTGAAGGAGGAGTAGATAATGCATGAGTACTTCAACACACTGCAGTATCTACTTCAACAGACAGTAATGTTGGCTAGGTTTAAATTATGTCTGACTGTCAAACTAACAGAAATTGGGCATTGTTTTAATGAGCAGGAAATATTCAACATATTCCTACAGAATTCCTAGCACTGTAGTCACATTTTTAATGCCAACATATTTACTCTTCCTTGTGTAAATTTACAATGTCACAGAACACCAAAAAAATCAATATAATTTTACCCTTGCAAACAGCAGAAAGCTGTTGACTATCTGAAATATTTAGCAATATCAGTGTTTATATGGTTTCTTGAAGATATTGGTCTGGAATGAAAGTTGATCATGGTTACCATGTACACTGCCTGGAAGTGATTACAAGGCAGTAATCTAATTTAGCAGTTCAAGTGAAACCATAAACCATGAGAGTATGCTTGGGTAGTCATCCGAATCGTAGCATTAGTTTTGCAGCCTTAAAGTCACTTCCAGATATCTATATATTTTATAATGTATATACAGTTTCACATTTATGTGCGCGATTTACTTCATTTTGGGTCCATTTTCTGCTGATGATAACTGTAATTGTTAATGCCAATGATTAGAGAGTGGCCAGGAAGAAGTTAATTATTGCAAATTTATCAAGGAGTTATCTGTTGGTGATTAATGTTGGGGCTAGATGTTCTATTGCAGAATACTGGCAAAAGACTAGAGGGTTCCCAATAATTATAGGCCCAGATATTCCAATCCCTACGGGTGGGTATGGGCTGTGTACCCACCCATAGGGACATCGGAAATGCCGGTTTCAGGCATATACAGCGCATGCGCTGAAAACCGGCATTTCTGATCTGTCAAGAATGGTCTTGACAGATCCTCCGACTGCCCTGGAGAAGGGCCTCTGCGGGCGGATAGTTCTGCTTTTTGGAGACCCTCTGCCTGCAGAAAACCCTTACAATTCTTACGCCTGGTAAAAGCAGGCGTAAGGCCTGCTTTTACCAGGATAAGAGTTGAAAGAAAGTTTTTTTTTAAATGTCACTGATTTATCATTTAAAAACACTTTAAAGGTAAGTTTATTTTTAGCCCCGTAAAAAAACTTGAATTATTTTTTTCAAAAATTTAAATTTTTGTTTAAAATATTTAATTTATTGTAATTTCAAGTCATTTTAAAAATGATTTTTTTTAAACATTTATTTAAAGTTTTACTATGTTTTTGGGGTGATCTCCATTCATACACTTGACAGGAAGACCTTCTTTGGCTCCCCATGGCCCACGTGATCCCAGGGACACTACGAACTGCCTGCGCCTCTGGGATACGTGGGCCCTGCGCACTTGGAGTTTAGAGAGGCCCAGGATTGGAAGTGTGCGCGTCCCGGGAGACCTCGGGTAAGGGCGTAGATTTTTCCAGATCGCAGGCCTCCGCACGCGGGAAGCCTGCGATCGGAAAATACGGGCCAATGTTTATTGATGTCACAGTTTCTCCTCTGCTCTCCTGAAGATACTGGGGATGCAAATGGTCTTGGTGGTAGTGCAAAACGGGTGATAGTGAATCGGCAGTACATTTACAGCTCTCCTGATTTTCCTTTCAATTGACTTTAATGAAAAAGAAAATTGGGCCGAGTGTACAACAGGCTGGTGATTCATTAGCGCTCATTTTATGCCCCCCCCCCACCCCCACAAAGATACATTTCAACCCCAATGATGTTATTCTATGGCTGCTAACAGCTTTCAATACCTTATCCAGATGTTCATTCTTTATGTGTGAGCCTCAAGCAGTGAGTGTCAACAGTTTATTCAGCTGTGGAGGGTATCATAGCTAAGCCCAATTCTTTTTTAACTTACATCCTCAAATGCATACTTGATAGTGTTCTTGCATTCTTGGCTGATTTTATTCCATCCCTAGCTAAGAGACACTGAAGCCAGATGTAACAACTCAACTGCTGCCCAGCTAGGATCATTAACTGAGCACAGACACAGGATCGAATCTGTGACCTTCCTTGTCTCCATAGCTTAGTATCACACTGTACATGCATTTACCTATTATAACATTTTATTTGGTTCCTTCTGGTACAGGTTTGGTACCGATGGTGGTAAATTAGTAGGGTTGTTGGCATTCTAAAATAGAAAAGAGGAAGTAGGGTGCCACTGTTTGATGGTATATCAACAGACTGCAGCAGGCTGGTAACATGTATGCTTCCTTCCAAATGTTTATGATCTCTGTTGTGTCACCAAGTATTTATCCCCCTGGGAGAGGCAAGAAAAATTAAAGGTGGAGTCCACCTTTATTGCTCTTGTACAGCTTCTGATGACTGGTTAAATAGCACCAATAGAAGAAGCTGAGGGGTAGTTTACTTGTCTATCATCCCCATTCGCTCATGAGTGGTTCAGAGTGATATTATAGTGCGAAAAATGTGAAATGTGCCTTGCAAAAGGGCAAAACAAGAAATCTGTCTGTAAATAATAGTGATCGACTTTCGAGTCACTGATATCATTCTTAAAAAGGACCATTCATATGCCCAATCTCATTTGAATAGATCTGATACTGATGTGTGCAGTGGGTGCTGTGCTAGAGATCTGGGGGTAGATTTTAACTACCAGCGGAACATGCTGGCCGGCTGCCCAATCCTATCGGTGAGAGACATGGTCCATTGTGAGGGCCGGGCCTCATTACCATACCGCCAGCAAGCTACAGGCACCAAACGGGGTACCCCCCCGCCCCCACTGCACCTCGCCAGCACTGGAACAATGTAACATCAGGCAGCCTGGAGGACATCTTAACCAGCAGGAAGGTAGGTCCTGCTCCTTCAGGCCACGCAAAAATAATTTTAAATTTATCTTTTGGGGGCCTCTTCTGCTGTACCGCCTGGTAAAACAGGGTGGATCGTACATGGCAGTGAATCCCCCAGTTGTCCATCAAAATTGCAGTCGGGGTCCTACGTATGTCATAGGTGTGTACTCTGGACACCCAGCAGAAGGACCCTTTGAGGGTGGCAAAGGTTAGTGCACCGGCGTAAGTAGGCGGTGTGCCATCTTCAGGCCGCTGCTGCCCTGTTTACGTCGGCAGCCTAAGTTAAAATCACCCCCCCTGGTAATTATCTCTGTTTTTCACAAGACTGTGAAATCAACGCAATGATAATTGAACAGGTTCTACAATGGGCGGGTGATCTGCTCCACCAGATTACCGCCCAAGTGATGAAGAAGAATGTCTACCACTGAGTACTTAATTGGTATTAATTGCCGGCTTTTAACTGCAGTTCATTGTTTTTTGGTTACCTTACATGTGTATGTTGAACTGGCTAATTATGTTCCTGTCAAATAATATACTGGGAAGACGACAAATGAACAAATGTATTTTGATTTGTTTACATTCTACTCTATGTAAATAACTCTCAAATACTGCAACCCTTTTATGCCTTTCTCTCCTTCACCCAAATAAAACCTGGTGATAAATAATGAGGCGAAGCACATGATCTGTCATTATTATTTTACTTTTTATATCAGCAGTACTCCATTTTTGGAGTTCTGTCCACTCTAAAATAGGACACTAATAATTTCAAACTGTAGCATGCAGACAGAATAATAGACCCCCATCTGACAGAGACGCCAGCATAATGAGTTTTATATCCCTGTTAATTATGTTTTTTTGGTTTGTTTATTTGACCAAAATGTCAGCGTTAACTATATTTCTTGGGTGTAGCTAATACATCTGCAGTAAAACTAGATTTTTTTTATGGAGATAGGATCAGTGGTTACTGAGAAAATTAGTTAACTGACAGAATAACTCCAGTAATCATTACCCAGTCCTTACAGCCGTTGAAAGCTTAATGTAGCTGGTTTTCTAAGAGTCGCTTTGTGCATTCACTCCTTCACAGTGTTGCTGATGATCCTTTTAAGCAAAAGAATTATTGAAAAAAAAGTTTCAGAGGAAATATTATTTTGCAGTAAATCTGCCACATTTAGGTACTGTAATGTTTAACGCTACTGAAGCAACTGCTGTACAGAAGATTTTAAAGGGAACTTGATTTAAATTCTGAAGTGAAATAGGTACCTGTGACAGAAATCAAATCAAATTAAATTAGAATCTCATTGGTCCTATTTATCTAGATGTTCTGAACTGTGAATTTAATTTCTTAACATTTGAGAAATACATAAGTGAGAGCCAAAGTAAGATCTTTAATGCCCTGATTTCGGGCACAGACCGAGCGTACTGGACTGTGAAAGAAGTACTGCCGGATTCACACCAAATCTCAGTCCCACTCCATGTTCCAGACAGGAATGGTGCCATTTCCTGCTCTCGCCCTGAACTCACTTTGCCTCCAATTTCCACCCTTCCCTCACCTTCACATGGTCCATCTCCGACTCTTCCCTTCCCTTCCTTGACATCTCCGTCTCCATCTCTGGGGATAGGTTACTGACCAACATTCACTACAAGCCCACTGACTGCCACAGCTACCTGGACTACACTTCCTCCCACCCCACCTCCTGTAAGGACTCTATTCCATTCTCCCAGTTTCTCCGTCTCCGCCGCATCTGCTCCGACGATGCCACCTTCCACACCAGTGCTTCCGACATGTCTTCCTTTTTCCTCAACTGAGGATTCCCCTCTACCGTGGTTGACACGGCCCTTGACCGTGTCCATTCTATCTCCCACACTTCTGCCCTCACCCCTGCCCCTCCCTCCCGTAACCACGATAGGGTTCCCCTTGTCCTCACCTTTCACCCCACCAGCCTCCACATTCAACGGATCATCCTCCACCATTTCTGCCACCTCCAAAGTGATCCCACCACTAAACGCATCTTCCCCTCCCCTCCCCTTTCAGCATTCCGCAGGGACTGCTCCCTCCGAGACACCCTAGTCCACTCCTCTATCACCCCAGCACCCCTTCCCCTTCGCCCGGCACCTTCCCGTGCAAGCGCAGGCGATGCAACACCTTCCCTTATACCTCCCCCGTTCCCACTGTCCAGGGCCCCAAACACCCCTTCCAGGTGAAACAGCGATTTACTAGTACTTCTTCTAGTATACTGTATTCGCTGCTCACGATGTGGTCTCCTCTACATTGGGGAGACCAAATGCAGATTGGGTGACTGCTTTGCGGAACACCTCCGTTCAGTCCGTAAAGATGACCCCGAGCTTCCGGTCGCCTGTCATTTTAATTCACCGCCCCATTCCCACTCAGACCTCACTGTACTCGGGCTCTTGCATTGTTCCACGGAAGCTCAGCGTAAACTCGGAACAGCACCTCATCTTTCGATTAGGCACTTTACAGCCTTCTGGACTCAATATCGAGTTCAACAATTTCAGATCATAACCTTGGCCCCCATTACATTTTTACTTATTTTATATCCACACCTTTGTTTTGGCCCTTCCCCCCCCCCTTTTTTTTCTCTCCTACATGGCAGCTGTCTCCCATTCTGCCAGCGCATTTCACACCTAATCTAGAGCCGTCTTTTGTCTCCACTAGTCCTATCACCATCTCACCTCGTTTTGAATACCTCTTAATGTCTCTTCACTTCTCTTTTGTTCTCTCCCAGCCTGGCCTTCAGTCTTGACAAAGGGTTTGACCCGAAACGTTGACTCTATTTTCTCTCCACGGATGTTGCCTGGCCTGCTGAGTTTTTCCAGCATTTTCTGTTATTATTTAGGAATGGGAAGGCAATTGAAGCTCCCAACTGAAGCAGACTGCAGCTTCATTACTATATGCAAAAGGCAACAGGGATGGATGCTGCTCCATTTTGCTGCCAGTGTATGCCAAGCCCCCACGATGCCCAGGAAACCTAGTGAAAAGGGAGCCTAAGGCAGACCTTCAGGCAGGAGGCCCTTTAAGTAGTCCGCAGATGTTAAAAGAAAGACTTGCATTTATATAGCACTTTTCATGACCACCGGATGTCTCAAAGTGCTTTACAGCCAATGAAGTACTTTTGAAGTACTGTTGTAACGTGGGAAACGTGATAGCCAATTCCCGCAGGTAAAGGTAAATGTTTTGAGACCTTTTCTGGGCCCTTGGTGGTAATTTTTGTGCATTTTCCAGCCATTTAAGCTTTTGAGATATTTTGTGCCAGTAGTTGCTACTTATTTATGTTTTGCCTCTCTTTATTGTGACTGGTGGGTTTACCAATTGGGATCCTCCAAGCTGATGCTTGGAGGCAGAGGAAGACCCGGTGAAAGATGCCAAGCAAGTCAGACTGCCCAAGATGTGTTCCATGCCCTCTTGCTGGCATCTTCACCCCTGCATCTGCAGAGAAATGTGAAATGATTTTGTTTTTAGTGGTCGTCCTGGTAAGGACTCCCCCGAGGAGGCGGCACAGCCAACACTAGTGGGATCACTACAAGCTATGAATGCTTGACTTATGCTGGAATATTCTGTAGAAGCACTCCATGCTTTACATGTTATTGTATGAAAGAGGGCATGCCAGGGTGAACAAGAGCGAGCATTACCTGTTTAGTGGCATCCTGACACCTACCTGGGAATGACAAGGGGACTTGTCTTCTCAGATTCTGAGTCAGCAGCGAGGAAAATGCGGAACTTTGCCATCGGATAGCTGCAGCGACCTTGCAGCATAGGGCTGGCACATGCAGGAACAGTAATGGTCAGCAGTGGCTTGAAACCTGGCTGCTCCTTCTTGCAGGCATACTGCAAAGTTGACCTGTGGAATGGTGCTGCGGAGTGGCGCAGAGGTCAACCCTCCTCACAAGCACCTTGTGAAACACCAGTTTCAACCATTAAAAAGTATAGACAAAAATCTGTCTTTTGCATAGTTACTCAAATGGGCATTTTATCTGTGTGAAAAATTTGGAACTCCTATTCCATTTTTATATTAATAGCAACTTATATAATTGGATATTTGGTATCCAGTTGCAGAAACTGAAAACTGCCTGAACTTGAAGCAGGTGTGAGTTATTTTAGAGCCAAATGAGTCAAGTTTGAAGGAATTATGTGACATTGGTAAAGTGGATTTAAAGATGTGAAGTCCGCGACTTGAACTTCTCGCTTTTTCAAACTCCCCGCCAACAGGAGCAATAAGAAAGCTCGGGTCCCCTATAAAGGAACAGTGACTGACCACCAGGACCAGCTACAGTTTGATTCCATTCACACTTTTATCTAGAAAGGATGCTATAGCAGCATCACCAGGACTGATAACATCTGGAATTACAAATTATTTTTCTCAATTTTAATTTTTAAAAAATAACATCAAAATGTCATTGGAATACTTGTACTGCAACAGACACAATTGGTAAAGGTTTCCTCTGTGTACTAGATGTAGCAAAATTATCAACTGTTCTTTATAAATATGTTTAAGACTTTGTTTCAATGTCTGCTGCAGCAGGAGCTTGTTGGCAGCCTCTGATATGGTAGTGCTGCAGTACAGTTATCAGAACAGGCTGTTTAGGACCTGGAGCCATCCATGATTTCCTGAATACAGCAGTATTGTCCATTTAACAAAAAGAGAGCAGGAGGACAAATATCTGCTCAGATCAACCATAAAATAAGATTATATTATTCTGAAGGGGAATCACTTTGGTGTAAGTTTATTATATACATAGTTAGAGGTAACCAATATGGCAACATTTATAATCTTTGCTTCATTTGTTTTTTTGAATGGATAAAATACAACTATCTCGAGATTTGATTTAATTAAGAAACGTGTCATGTAGCTAAAACAATATTTTTAAATCGAAAATATATTTATACATCTACAATGAAAAGGTCATGGATAAGATGTTGAATATTCCATGGATGTACTGCTGTAAAGGAAAAATATAGATCTATTACGTGGCTTATTGACAGCTTCCCCGATAACTCAACAAGCTTATCTAGTGAGTGAATGAGCCATACAAACCAGTAAGGTCCCATGTATGTTTGATACCAGGTGGTGCTGAGTTAGTTGATGGCAGCTGTGGGATGGTAAGGATGCTACAGTTGATGTCAGTATGCCTCGGCTAGGGAGGGAAAAATTTACTAGTGTTCATACTCCTGATTGCCATCCAGTGACCGATGATGGAACATCCATTTTGTGGGCTGCATTGTGATATTCCCCATGGTGGAACAACCTGCTGGCACTCGCTGTCAAGGCACATCCTTGAGCAAGGTACCAGAGGGAGTCCCGTGTCCTTGGGAATATAGACCAATTCCCCCAATCAGGCACTCCTGGATGGAAAATGAGAAGCTGCAAGCCAGCTATTTCCCAACCAGTGCTTCCGTGAATGTTGCATCTTACCAGAACTATCTGTTTGGGGAACCAGCCTTATATAGAGTCATAGAGTTATACAGCACGGATAGAGGCCCTTCGGCCCATCGTATCCGCGCCGGCCATCAAGCCCTGTCTGATCTAATCCCATATTCCAGCATTTGGTCCGTAGCCTTGTATGCTATGGCATTTCAAGTGCTCATCCAAATGCTTCTTAAATGTTGTGAGGGTTCCTGCCTCCACAACCCTTTCAGGCAGTGAGTTCCAGACTCCAACCACCCTCTGGGTGAAAAAGTTCTTCCTCAAATCCCCTCTAAACCTCCCGCCCTTTACCTTGAATCTATGTCCCCTAGTTATTGACCCCTCTACTAAGGGAAAAAGCTCCTCAGCATCCATCCTATCTATGCCCCTCATAATTTTGTACACCTCAATCATGTCCCCCCTCAGCCTCCTCTGCTCCAAGGAAAACAAACCCAATCTGCCCAGTCTCTCTTCATAGCTGAAGCGCTCCAGCCCCGGTAACATCCTGGTGAACCTCCTCTGCACCCTCTCCAACGCGATCACATCCTTCCTGTAGTGTGGCGACCAGAACTGCACACAGTATTCCAGCTGTGGCCTAACCAGTGTTTTATACAGTTCCATCATAACCTCCTTGCTCTTATATTCAATGCCTCGGCTAATGAAGGCAAGTACCCCATATGCCTTTTTTACCACCTTATCCACCTGTTCCGCCGCCTTCAGGGATCTGTGTACTTGCACACCCAGATCCCTCTGACCCTCCGTCTTGCCTAGGGTCTTGCCATTCATTGTGTATTCCCTTGCCTTGTTAGCCCCCCCCCCAAAGTGCATCACCTCGCACTTTTCCAGGTTAAATTCCATTTGCCACTGTTCCGCCCATCTGACCAACCCATCTATATCGTCCTGCAGACTGAGGCTACCCTCCTCGCTATTTACCACCCTACCAATTTTTGTATCATCCGCGAACTTACTGATCATACCTTTTACATTCATATCCAAGTCATTAATGTAGACCACAAACAGCAAGGGACCCAGCACCGATCCCTGTGGTACCCCACTGGCCACAGGTTTCCAGTCACAAAAACAACCTTCGACCATCACCCTCTGCCTTCTGTCACTAAGCCAGTTTTGTATCCAATGTGCCAAGGCACCCTGGATTCCATGGGCTCTTACCTTCTTGACCAGTCTCCTGTGCGGGACTTTATCGAAGGCCTTACTGAAATCCATATATACCACATCCACTGCGTTACCCTCATCCACACACCTAGTCACCCCCTCAAAAAATTCAATCAAATTAGTCAGACATGATCTTCCCTTGACAAAGCCATGTTGACTATCCCTGATTAATCCTTGCCTCTCCAAGTGGAGATAAATTTTGTCCCTCAGAAGTTTTTCCAATAATTTTCCTACCACTGATGTTAGGCTCACTGGCCTGTAGTTCCCCGGTTTTTCCCTACTTCCCTTCTTGAATAATGGTACTACATTAGCGGTTCTCCAGTCCTCTGGCACATCCCCTGTGGCCAGAGAGGTTCTGAATATATGTGTTAGAGCCCCCGCAATCTCTTGCTTTGCCTCACACAGCAGCCTGGGATACATTTCATCCGGGCCTGGGGATTTATCCATTTTTAGGCCAGCTAGAACCGCCAATACCTCCTCCCTCTCGATGTGAATATGTTCGAGCATATCACAGTCCCCCCGCCCTATTTCTATGTCAACATCGTCCTTCTCCATTGTGAAAACAGATGCAAAAAATTCATTTAGAACCCCTCCTACATCTTCCGGCTCCACACACAGATTGCCACTTTTGTCCCTAATGGGCCCTATTTTTTCCCTAGTTATCCTCTTACCCTTAATATACTTATAAAACATCTTAGGATTTTCCTTTATTTTGCTCGCCAGTGTTATTTCATGGCCCCTCCTTGATCTCCTAATTTATTTTTTAAGTATCCCCCTGCACTTTTTGTACTCCTCTAGGGCTTCCTCCGTCTTTAGCCTTTTGTATCTGCCAAAAGCCCTCCTTTTTTTCCTAATCCATTCTCGTATATCCCCTGACATCCAAGGTTCCCTGTGGTTTTTGGAACCACCCTTGACCTTTACAGGAACATGTTGCCATTGTATGATCCCAATCTCCCTTCTGAAAGCCTCCCATTGCTCTGATGCGGATTTTCCTACAAGTAGCTGATCCCAGTCCATTTTGGCCAGATCCTGCCTTATCCTATTAAAATCGGCCTTCCCCCAATTTAGAACCTTTATTTCCGGCCCATCCCTGTCCTTTTCCATGACCACCTTAAATCTTACCATATTATGGTCACTGTCACCAAAGTGCTCACCTACTAGCACTTTTTCCACTTGGCCGGCCACATTCCCTAGAATTAGGTCCAGTACCGCCCCCTCTCTTGTAGGACTTTCTACATGCTGGCTCAAAAAGCTCTCCTGGATGCACTTTAAGAATTCTACACCCTCTGAGCCTTTCACACTCTGACTATCCCAGTTAATATTGGGGAAGTTGAAATCCCCCATTATTATTACCCTATTATTTGCACATTCCTCTGAGATTTGCCTACATATCTGTTCCTCTATCTCCTCCTGACTGTTTGGAGGCCTATAGTACACTCCCAGCAAAGTGCTTGCCCCCTTTTTGTTTTTAAGCTCCACCCATATGGCCTCATTAGAGGAACCTGCTAATATATCATCCCTCCTTACTGCAGTAATTGACTCCTTAATTAATATTGTGACACCCCCTCCTCTTATACCTCCCCCTCTGTCTCGCCTGAAGATTCTGTACCCCGGAATATTGAGCTGCCAGTCTTGCCCCTCCCTCAACCATGTCTCCGTGATAGCAACAATATCATACTCCCATGTGTTTATCAACACCTTCAGTTCATCCACCTTACTTGCAAGACTCCTTGCATTAAAATAGATGCCATCCAGCCTTGCCCTTATATATTTGCCCTGTCTACCAAGCTGACTTGTTTTTTTCTCTATAATTGGCAGCACATCACCCCCTATTTCAGCTCCCCTCTGTATCCCATCCCCCTGCCAAGTTAGTTTAAACCCCCCCCCCCAACAGTGCTAGCAAACCTCCCCGCAAGGATATTTGTCCCACTCTGGTTCAGGTGCAACCCGTCCGACTTGTACAAGTCCCACCTTTCCCAGAAGCAGGCCCAGTGATCCAGGAAAGTAAAACCCTCCCCCCTACACCAACTCTTTAGCCATGCATTCATCTGCTCTATCCTCCCATTCCTATACTCACTAGCACGTGGCACTGGGAGTAATCCAGAGATTACAACCTTTGAGGTCCTGCTCTTTAATCTGTTACCTAGCTCCCTAAATTCTTGATGCAGGACCTCATCCCCCTTCCTACCTATGTCGTTGGTCCCAATGTGGACCACGACCTCTGCCTGCTCACCCTCCCCCTTAAGAATGCCCTGTAGCCGCTCAGTGACATCCCTGACCCTGGCCCCAGGGAGGCAACAAACCATCCTGGAGTCACGTTTGCGGCCACAGAAACGCCTATCTGTTCCCCTTACGATAGAATCCCCTACCACTATTGCTCTCCCACTCTTTTTCCTCCCTTCCTGAGCAGCAGAAGCGTCCCTGGTGCCAGGAAGCTGGCTGCTGCTGCCTTCCCCTGGTGAGTCATCCCCCTCAACAGTATCCAACTTGGTATACCTGTTTGAAAGGGGGATGTCCGCAGGGGTTCTCTGCACTACCTGCCTGCCTTTGTTGCTCCGCCTGATGGTCACCCCCTGTGCTGCCCTACCCTGAGGCGTGAACAACTCGCTAAACGTGCTATCCACGACCCTCTCAGCATCGCGCATGCTCCAAAATTCATCCACCCGCAGCTCGAGCGCCGCAATGCGGTCTACAAGTAGCTGCAGCTGGATGCATTTCCCGCACACATGGTTGTCAGGGACACTGGCAGCGTCCCTGACTTCCCACATGGAGCAAGAGGAGCAGAACACGGGTCTGAACTCTCCTGCCATGACTTACTCCTTTAATTAATTAACAAATTTATTCAATACCCCAGTTACAGGTATACTCTAGGGCGCTTTATTTACCAACTATCCCCACTACACCACAGAAATTTAACACCACAGAACTCAAGCTTGTATTGAAAAGAGAGAAATACTCACCAACCAATCACTTACCTGCTCCCTGGTGACGTCACACTTGGATTACTTTTTACCTCTCTCCTGGAACCTGGATTGGTCGGTGCCTCTGACTGCTCCCTCTCAAGCCTTTAAGCTCTCCTGCCTCGGGCTGCTCCCGCGCAGGTCCACTGCTTCTCCGGTCTCGGGGCTGTGGGCCTCGGTGCCTCTGACTGCTCCCTCTCAAGCCTTCAAGCTCTCCCGCCTCGGGCTGCTCCCGCGCAGGTCCGCTGCGTCTCCGGTCTCGGGGCTGTGGGCCTCGGTGCCTCTGACTGCTCCCTTTTAAGCCTTCAAGCTCTCCCGCCTCGGGCTGCTCCCGCGCAGGTCCGCTGCTTCTCCGGTCTCGGGGCTGTGGGCCTCGGTGCCTCTGACTGCTCCCTTTTAAGCCTTCAAGCTCTCCCGCCTCGGGCTGCTCCCGCGCAGGTCCGCTGCTTCTCCGGTCTCGGGGCTGTGGGCCTCGGTGCCTCTGACTGCTCCCTTTTAAGCCTTCAAGCCCTCCCGCCTCGGGCTGCTCCCGCGCAGGTCCGCTGCTTCTCCGGTCTCGGGGCTGTGGGCCTCGGTGCCTCTGACTGCTCCCTTTTAAGCCTTCAAGCTCTCCCGCCTCGGGCTGCTCCCGCGCAGGTCCGCTGCTTCTCCGGTCTCGGGGCTGTGGGCCTCGTTGCCTCTGACTGCTCCCTTTTAAGCCTTCAAGCTCTCCCGCCTCGGGATTCAACACTTTGAGAGGAGGGGCGAAGAATATTTGCAAGATGTAAAAACAGTTTTAAAAAGTGCTTTATTATCATGTTTTAATTTCAGTGGTAAAGTTCAGACCTGCATGGCTCCCAATGAGCTAGTCAGAAAATAGTTAGAGGACACAGACATAGGGGATGAACCTGCATGATCATTATAAAGACCTTTATGGATAAGATCATAACTACATAAACATACAAACCCAATATAAGCCTATTAAAAAGCTAATGTAACTTAAAACTGCAACCCATTTTCATTGTACTTGTACTAAACCTATTGCTATTTTTTTTTCCACGAACAGGAACAAACAATGTGGTCATGCCTTGCTGCCATGGCAATTGCGCACAAAGACCTTATGACAGCAGAGGTAGCTTATGCAGCAATTGGCGAGGTATATGAATAAAATGTCTTTTTAAAATCATATCTTTGTCATTAATCTCTCTAATATGTTACACTTTTGAGTTATATTCATGGAACCACTCCCAAAGCCTCATATAGACTATTATTTCCTTGCCTGCTTCTTAGGGTTACACAATAGGCAGCAAAAAAGACTTACCTGCACCTTCTTCCTGTTTTTCTCTCACTCTGAATAACTGCTCCTCCTAACAATGTCTTCTAGCTACTGCAAAAGCTTGGTGTTTCTTGCTGCCATCATGCACACTATGGCTCAGTAGACTGATGCATGGTGAAGTCTGAAATCCATTTTGCCAGTGTCAGTTGTAACTCCTTCTACTCTTAATAGGAGAAGATTACCCGTAACAAGAGGGATAAAAGCCCCAAGCTCCATGTCTTCTGAAGAGGCAGTTATACAAATCGTGAGCTGAGACAATACTGAGGAAGCAGCAGGCCAGTTCCTAGATCAGGGCATGTGAACAACTTTTCCATCTCCCTTTTTCATGCCTCACTCCTTCACTCACTGCCTGAGTCACTACACCCACATAGGCTAATGAACCTACAAACCTCATACAGTCTAATATTGAACATGATCTGACATACGCTTGTTTCTTTCTCTTTCCCTGACTTGAACTTGGGGGGCAGGGGCAGAGATAAGGAAAGCCCTGCTGAAGATGCACCAGCATTCAATTTTAGCCTGTGAAGCTAATAGGCAAATTAGACAGTGACTTTGAGGGGAGTGCACTGGGATATGCACAAAACCTAATTGAGCAGGAGCAAGTAGTGGTGACAAAGGAAGAAATACAACAGAAATGTGGACCTCGGACTCAGATTTTAAAAGGTGCTTTCTGAGAATGAGAGATTGCTGGGGGTGTTGTACTGTCTACCAAGGAGCTTTCACCACATGTCAGCTAGCCCCATTTCCACCCAATTTCAGTCTCATTTGTGCCCAAAATCCAGTGTAAGGGGCACAAAAATTGGCTGCTATGAGTCCCAGAAGGAAGCTCGCCTCCAGTCTCCCTCTCCAGTCAAGTATTTTTTTCCGACAATAAACTTTATTCATAAATGTAACAAATACACAAAAACACATTTGAAAAAAAAAACATTCTGCAAATTGTACGGTCATAATCATAGTGCAGAGGGCATTTGAGTTGCATCATTCCAGGTAGTGTTGGGACTGATATATTAATTTCTATCCAAACATTGCATTTTAACAGATACTAAATTAACATTGAAGTATACAGTTAGTGTTGGCACTAATACATTGATTTGTATCTATTTGGATGGTGCTACATAAATTGGAGATACACAGTTTCCAGAGGTGGTTATTCACATTTGGTTCTTTTGTAAACATTCAAACTGAAAGAATGCTACATATGAATTTAAGCCCCCAGTGCACAAATATAATGGCAGGAATGGCTTCAGATTGTGGCTGTTCCTTATTTTACCTTTGTGGCAGCTGCACCAAATGTCAGTGCATCCCTCAGTGCAGAGTCTTAGACCATGGAATGTGCCAGACTGCAACACTTGGACAGTTCCTTGCTCTGGAAGGCCAGCAAAGGGCCTGAGTTGATGTCCTTCCAGCAACAGCTGTTTTTCCTTCGGTATGTGTCCTCAGGAACGGTCAGTAGAGAACAGAGTCCTGTGTTATGGAGCTGCTCAGGATGAACCTCAACAAAAACCACTACATCTCTCCCTAGACTTTCCTTGGAAATGTACATTCCAGAGGAGGTGGTCTAGTCAAGTTAATTCAATATTGCTTCACACTCAGTTTGTTAACCTTAACGTGTGGCAGACATTACTGCAGGTTCTCTCCAGACCTTTTAGCTTCTCATTCATAGAGAGGGACCACTTCTCTGGACCATTGTCCAAAAAATGGAATCCAATTCCTGCATGGACAGTTGTTCATCTGGGCTGCAAACTTTCTGAAGTTTGTTGTTTACCCCCAGGCTTCTTTTTAGCCTTTCTATCTGGGTAGAAATAAAATGATTACAAAGAAATTCAATGGAAAGTAAATAATTGCCTAAATTTGCAATGCTTCAATAGCAGCAGAGTAAAACTTGCATTTCTATAGCACCTATCATAAACTCAGGACATCCTAAAGTGCTTTACAGCCAATGAAGTACTTTTTGGAGTGTAGTCACTGTTGTAATGTGGGAAACGTGGCAGCCAATTTACACACAGCAAGCTCCCACAAACAACAATGTGATAATGACCAGAGAAACTTTTTGATATGTTGATTGAGGGATAAATATTGGCCAGAACACCGGGGATAACTCCCCTACTCTTCTTCGAAATAGTGCCATGGGATCTTTTGTGTCTACCTGAGAGAGCAGACGGGGCCTCGGTTCAACGTCTCATCCAAAAGACAGCACCTCCGACAGAGCAGCATGCCCTCAGTACTGACTGGAGTGTCAGCCTAGATTTATGTGCTCAAGTCCCTGGAGCGGGACTTGAATCCACAACCTTCTGACTCAGAGGCGCGTGTGCTACCCACTGAGCCACAGCTGGCTAATAATAAACATTAACAAAAATGTATGCAACTGAAAAATCCAGTGTTCAAAATGTTACATTAAACAGAACAACACAATTAAATAAGTTGTAATTGTGCTCAAATTGAACAAATACTTGTTAATTTTTTTTAAATTCCCAGATTGATAAAGTACAGTATATCAACTTAATCAAGGATTTGCCCTCAAAGGAGTCACGGATGGCACACTTGCTGCTATTTACTGGAAATGCACAGGATGCTGAGGGAATTTTAATCCAGGCGGGTCTTATTTATCAAGCCATCCAAGTAAATATTAACCTCTACAACTGGGAAAGGTGAGGAAATCAAACACATTCAGCACTAGGTTAAAATGAATGCTAACTACAGAGTTACAATTGCACACTAGAGGCCAGTGTTGTTAAATGATAGTAATTATGCTATCACTGCTCTGAAATAGATTTTTCTTTGCTTATTGACCAAAATCACATAGTATTGAAGTCAGAACATAATATTTTGCCAGTGATATCTTTTCAGTCTTGGCTAGTCTTATTTGTTTGCTGTACTCTCTCTATATAAGTATTAGTTTATTGCTTCTACATAGAGGAGGGAATTGACTAGTCATTGATAGATTGTGTGTAGATTTAGCCTCAATCTAGTTTCCCATCTTCATTTATTCATTATTGGTTTAAGCATTTAGTGAGATGTAAATTCCTGTTTTCGAGGTAGTTGTTCACCTTTCCTGGGCCTCCCCGTATTATGCACCATCCCTGAGTGAGAGGACAGGCAAGTAGACTGCTGGCTTCCTTCATTGTCGCTCTAAGATTGGCTGTCAGGAGGTGCACTAATGTGGCCCAGGTAATTGTCCCTTGATTTTCCCCATCTCCTGTGAGGAAGCATTCGGCCTTAGCTCAGTGTCTTCTCATGTAGCATGATTAAATCTTGTGGAGGATTTCTGTGATGAACCTGTCCCCTGTCTTTTCACAGTGCAGCTTGTTTCATCATGGCAACACCATCTCATCAGAGATTTACCAGCCATAGGAAAGATTTTGACTAAAATTGATTTTTTCAAAAGACAAGGGGCTAGAAATTCATTATAGCCAAGGAATGGGTGGTGTCAGTAGAAAAGTTGGAGAATTAGCACCATGCTTTAGACTGCACACAAAATTCGTGCTCACTGCTCCATAAAATGATTGGAGTCCTAAAGAAAGTCTTAAAACCCAAGTTCACTGGTGTTACACTCAGAGTGGACCAATATCGGGTGCAGTCTAATTGCAACTCCTCATTGCCACAGGCTTTTTTCACTTCTTAAGGGGGAGGTTCATTGATGCTGGAGCACCTCATCTCAGCATTGCTGGTTGTGCAGCTGCCTCAGCAAGCAGAAGCAGAACAAGGAGAAGGTGCCAGAGGACTGAACCAGGTGTGCTCATGGCAGATCCATGCCTCAGTGAGAGAGCCCGCAGATTCTCAAATGAAGCATTGGTTTTCGCTGTGGAGAGACGGAGCGTAGTGCTCTCTTCTCTTCTTCTTAGGCAGTCCCTCGGAACCGAGGATGACTTGCTTCCACATTAAAAATGAGTGCGCAGGTGACTGATGAGTCCACTGCGGGACCTACAGTCTCTGTCACAGGTGAGGCAGACGGTGATTGAAGGGGCGGGCGGGTGGGTGGGGTGCTTGGGTTGACGTGCGCGCCTTGCGCTGCCTGTGCTTGGCTTCCGCTTGCTCCTGGTGAAGAGACTCGAAGTGTTTGGCGCCTTCCCGGATGCTTCTCCTCCACTTTGTGCGGTCTTGGGCCAGGGATTCCCAGGTGTCGGGGATGTTGTACTTTTTCAAGGAGGCTTTGAGGGTGTCCTTGAAGCATTTCCTCTGCCCACCTGGGGCTCTCTTGCTGTGCCGGAGCTCCGAATAGAGCGCTTGTTTTGGGAGTCTCATATCGGGCATGCGGACAATGTGACCCGTCCATCGGAGCTGATTGAGCGTGGTCAGAGCTTCGATGCTGGGGATGTTGGCCTGAGCAAGAACACTGACGTTGGTGCGCCTATCCTGCCAATGGATTTGCAGGATCTTGCGGAGGCAGCGTTGGTGGTACCTCTCCAGTACTTTGAGGTGCCTGCTGTACATGGTCCATGTCTCTGAGGCATACAGCAGGGCAGGTATCACTGCTGCCCTGTAGACCATGAGCTTAGTGCCGGGTTTGAGGTCCTGGTCTTCAAACACACTCTTCCTCAGGCGACCGAAGGCTGCACTGGCACACTGAAGGCGGTGTTGGACTTCGTCGTCGACGTCTGCCCTTGTTGACAGTAGGCTCCCGAGGTATGGAAAGTGGTCCACGTTGTCCAAGGCCTTGTCGTGGATTTTGATAATCGGGGGGCAGCACTGTGTGGCGGGGGCAGGTTGGTAGAGGACCTTTGTCTTACGGATGTTTAGTGTAAGGCCCATACTCTCGTATGCTTCGGTGAAGGTATTTACGATGGTTTGGAGTTCGACCTCCGAGTGAGCGCAGACGCAAGCATCATCTGCATACTGTAATTCGACGACAGAGGATGGGACGACCTTGGATCTGGACTGGAGGCGACAGAGGTTGAACAGTTTCCCGTTTGTTCTGTAAATTAGCTCCACTCCAGTGGGGAGCTTACTGAGGGTGAGATGGAGCATTGCAGCAAGGAAGATTGAGAAGAGCGTTGGTGCGATGACACAGCCTTGCTTGACCCCGGTTCGTACGTGAATTGGGTCTGTGGTGGAACTGTTGGTCAGGATCACGGCTTGCATGTCGTCGTGAAGCAGGCAGAGGATAGTGACAAACTTTTGAGGGCAGCCGAATTTGAGGAGGACACTCCATAAACCCTCACGGTTGACAGTGTCGAAGGCCTTTGTGAGATCAAAGAAGGCCATGTACAGTGGTTGGTGCTGTTCCCTGCATTTCTCTTGTAATTGACGTGCGGTGAAGATCATGTCCATTGTGCCCCTTAGTGGGCGGAATCCGCATTGCGACTTTGGGAGGAGCTCTTCGGCCACTGGGAGAAGGCGATTGAGGAGGATTCTTGCGATGACTTTCCCTGTGGCAGATAGCAGGGAAACTCCTCTGTAATTACTGCAATCGGACTTGTCATCTTTCTTGGAGATGGTCACAATTACGGCGTCTCTGTGATCCCCTGGCATGCTCTCCTCCTTCCAGATAAGTGGCAGGAGGCCCTCGCCACAAGTCTTCCGCACCATGTGGAGGAAGGTAGCACAGCATGTCTCGGGCAGCACTGTGGTCCCCAGGACCCACACACAGTGCAGGAAGAAAGTTAACGACCTCACTCGGGTGGTCAGGGTGAGCCTGTGCTTCCACAAATGCTATATACCACCATCTGTGCCACAGTCTTCACACACTGTCCAAAGCACCATACCCCCAGCACTCACCCACCAACAATCTCTACCTACCAACACTTACACCCACATCTCACACCTTGCACACAATCACAGGTATTCAACTATGGCAGGCACATCACCCACACACATTGCTCCACACTCACTTACACACTTTCCTTTCTCTTGCAGGCCAAGGTGGTGCACAACAGGAAGGAGCAGGAGCGCACAGGTGGGGGACAAGTCGACACCCCACCACTGTCTGCGCTTGCGAATCGAGTGCTGCAGATTATTGGGTGCCAGGTGGTGGTCGCCGTGGCCACCAGTGATGTTGACTCCCCTGGGGCAACAACGGTATGTTCATCCCAACTCCTCCTTCTCACATCCCACTTCCCCCTCACCCTACAAGCGTTTTGCACTTTCCAGCTAATCATGCTGTATGCATGCATTTCTCCCTTCCTGCCCCCCTCCCCTCACCTTAACCCGACTCTTGTGCCTTTATGCTTTCAGCTAATCAGTAAGCACCTGCGCAGCCTGCCCCTGAGGGCATGGTAGAGAGCGAGTCAGGAGAAGAGGAGGAGGAAGAACACACCGCGCCACTGCATCTCTCACCCACAGACACCAGCTCAAATATTGGCACTACGCATTCTTTCGAGGCTAGTATAGTAGCGGGGTCAGCACAAGGTGAGGCACCGGGGATGAGTGGGCTGCAGCAATGCCAGAGGGAAAGTGTATCTTGGGGGCTAGCTTCCCGGAGGGCAACTTCAGGCGCGAGTTCTGCTGCACAGGACTCCGATGAGGACCTCGATGGGGAGGCCTTTAGAAGAAGGGTGATGGGCATACACACGGAGACGATAGGTGCAGTGGCAAGGGTGCCTGAGAGCCTTTCGGCAATGGTAAGGAGCGTGGGGGATTCCGCCTTCAACATTGCACAAAGCTCTGCACAAACCATGGAGCCCATAATTTCCAGTCTGCAAAGGATGGTAGACTCCCAGAGAGACCCTGGTGACCTAGACCTGATGCTGTGTGTGATGGGAGATCTGGCAGTTTCCATTGCGGCACAGGCAGAAGCGACACAACGTCTTAGTGCTGTAATGCAGTCTATGCTTGGTGGCATCCAATCTCAGACTGCTCTCATGCAGTCGCAGTTTGATGCCACGCAAGCTCTGACTGCTGCCATTGTGGCTGGGTCTAACACCATCGATCGGGGCTTTCATGGTGTTGCAGCAGGCCAGCACTCTCTGGTGCAACAGATTGCTAGGGATGCTGAGGTGCTGCCCTGGGGGAGTGGCAGTGGGTCAGTGGAGCAGGAACCTGCTGTCACCTCTCAGGATGAGAGCATTCCTGCTCCCACCACTACCACTCCGCCATTGCCCTTGTCGCTGCCTGTCATCCAGCCAGCCCAGACTGCTGCTGCCCATGCTGAGATGGTGCAGTCTACAGCCGGCCCTTCCAGGCCCAGAGCTGGTCGAGGGCGTCCTGCAAGGCCATCTGAAGTCTCCTGCACAGACACTCAGCAGCCTTCCACCAGCCCTGCTGCAGCCACTGGGCCAACACTTCATAGGAGCACTAGAGTAGGCAAAGACACAGTAACGATAGGTACTAAGGGATTGCACAAGAGTGAATAGTTAATATTTTTGTTGTAAATATGTTTTCACTGATTTTTGATAAATTTATCAATTCAGTTTGGATTCTTTTGTGGTGTGTCTCATTTCAGCTTTGCGGTGTGATATGGCCAGCAACAGGGATGGAATGATGGGGATGTGGTGAACAACGGGGTTCTGGGGTTTAATTCATTCGAACCGCAGTCTGATGAGGCGGTCACAGACCGCCCTTCCGGAAGGCTGATTGAGTGGCTGCCTCCTCCCTCACTCCTGTTCCTCGTCCTCCTCACCATCGATCTTGTCTTCCTCTTCCCCCTCATCCTCGTCCTCTCCCTCTTCCTGCTCCTGACTGGTCCCGCAATCCCTGGTGGCAAGGGCTGGGCCCTCATGATGGCCAAGTTGTGGAGCATGCAGCAGACCACCATGAAGCACGGTGGCATAGTGGTTAGCACTGTTGCCTCACAGCGCCAGGGACCCGGGTTCGAATCCGGCCTCGGGCGACTGTCTGTGTGGAGTTTGCACATTCTCCCCGTGTTTGCGTGGGTTTCCTCCGGGTGCTCCGGTTTCCTCCCACAGTCCAAAGATGTGCGGGTTAGGTTGATTGGCTATGATAAAAAATTGACCCTTAGTGTTAGGGGGATTAAATACGTGAGGTTACGGGGATAGGGTGGGATATGTGTTGGTGTAGGGGTTACGGGGATCGGGTGGGATATGTGTCGGTGCAGGCTCGATGGGCCGAAATGGCCTCTATCTGCACTGTGGGGTTTCTGTGATTTCTGTGAAATGGGACACCCGCTCTGCTGAGTACTGGAAGGCTCCTCTTGAGCAGTCAAGGCAGCGGAACTGTTGCTTCAGTAGGCTGATGGTCTGCTCGATGATGTTCCTGGTGGCAGCATAGCTCTCATTATATGAGTGCTGGGCAGGAGTGTTGGGGTTGGAGAGGGGAGTCATTAGCCAGCTGGAGAGCAGATAGCCCTCGTCTCCTACCAGCCAGCTGCGAGCTTGATGTGGTGGCTGGAAGAGTGTTGATAACCCGGTTTAGCACAGGATGAAGGCATCGTGGCTGCTGCCAGGATAGCGGGCATTGATGGTGAGGATTCGCTGTGCGTGGTTGCACACCAACTGCACATTAAGTGAGTGGTAGCCTTTGTGGTTATGGAAGATCTCAGGATTGTTATGTGGTGCCCGTAAAGCCACGTGGGCGCAGTCAATGGTGTCCTGCACCACGGGGAACTCCACTATCCTGACAAAGCCACATGCACGCTCGTCCTGCTTCTCTCTGGTGATAGGGAAGGAAATGTAGTCCCTTTTCCTACTGTAGAGTGCCTCTGTGACCTCCCGGATGCAGCGATGGATGGCGAACTGCGAGATGTTAGCTCCTGTTGCAGACTGGAAGCATCCGAAGAAATTGAGGGCGACAGTGACCTTGACTGCCACTGGAAGAGCCATGGTCGGTCTGGTTGCAGGAGGTGGTAGAGTTCTGTGACCACCTCCTTGCTGATGCGGAGCCTTCTAATACACTGCTCCTCGTTTAATTGGAGGTAGGAGAAATGCTCTTGGAATACCCTCAGAGGGTAAGGCCTCCTGTTCAGAGGCCTGATGGTCCTCCTCCTCCCTCTGACCACACGTTCCAGTCTTTCTCATTGCCTCCCGCTCCCTCTGCCGTAGATCCTGGAGGGCGAGGTTGACTTCCAGCACAGCCCCCATTAATGTTACCGTGTTGCAGTTTGAATCTTTGAACATTAAATACAGCTACTTTTTAGGTGCAAGAAGACTCCTGATAGAAAAGAACCTTGAAATAACTGAATGAAACTGTTGCAGTGGGTGAAACTAACAAAAAAACACTGAAAATGCACTAACCTGACAGCTGCGAGTGATTACTGATGGTCCCTTTAAATAACATCCATGGAAGCAGCTTCCTGGTGCTGCACGCCAGCTCTCCCTGTCGGTGTTTACTCCAGGTGGTGAGGTAAGTGGCGAGAATCAATTTTGCAAATCGGGTGGTCAGTGAGCATTACAAGCTCACTGACATCACGATCTCCCTGGCGTTGACGTTCCCGGCGATACCTCTTACCAGCGGCGCTACGGGGTTGGGGGGGGGGGCAGATTTGGCGTGTGGTGCTGGATTTGTCTCACCCCAGCGATACTAGTCGCGAATTTTTCCCCCAAGTTTTTTTTCATATTATCTGATATATGTGTGTTGTAAATGTTAATGGCAAGGTTTTGCCCAGATATTATGAAGATTTCTGCAAGATAACACCTCAGATTTATTATACTTGACTCATTCAATATAATGGCCTAGAAATTGCGGTCGGCGACGTACCTCCGGTGTACACCTTCGACCTGCGAAACATTTACGAAATTACCTCCTGGCCCTCAGGCTGCGAAGAGTTGTGGTGTCGGGCCTCAAGGTGGACGGCAGCTTAATCGCCCACAGATTCCAGGGACACAGGTGGTTCGGAAGCATACCTGGGATCACGTGGGCCCGGTCCTCCAATGACAAAGGAGAATTCCATTACAATCATTTATGAAGGGAATCTCCTACTGATATGCAATGGACTCCCCAAATAATTATACAATGTACAGAATTCTAATAATTATAGAATTGCAATTTTATTCATAAGTTTCTTCATTGCACCAACCTGTATGGGTAGAATTGAGAAATACTAAGGGGAAAAAAACATTAGTGGGAGTGGTATATAGACCTCCCAACAGTAAGGTGGAGGTTGGGGATGGCATTAAAAGGGAAATTAAAGAAGCGTGCAATAAGGGCACAGCAGTCATCATGGGTGACTTTAATCTACATATAGATTGGGCTAACCAAATTAGTAACAATACTGAGGAGGAGGATTTCCTGGAGTGTTTACGGGATGGTTTCCTGGACCAATATGTCGAGGAACCAACCAGAGATCAGACCATCTTAGACTGGGTATTATGTAACGAGAAAGGATTAATTAGCAATCTTGTTGTACGAGGCCTCTTGGGTCGGAGCGATCATAATATGATCGAATTCTTCATTAAGATGGAGAATGAAGTAGTTGACTCAGAGACTAGGGTCCTCAATTTAAATAAAGGAAACTACGATGGTCTGAGGAGCGAGTTGGGTAGGATTGATTGGGGAATGGCACTCAAAGGGTTGACGGTGGATAGGCAATGGCAAACATTCAAAGACCGAATGGATGAGCTACAGAATTTGTTTATCCCAGTTTGGCATAAAAATAAAACAAAAAAGGTGACTCAACCGTGGCTAACAAGGGAAATTAGGGATAGCATAAGATCCAAGGAGACGACATATAAATTGGCCAGAAAAAGCAATAATCCTGAGGATTGGGAGCAGTTTAAGATTCAACAAAGGAGGACAAAGGGATTAATTAAGAAAGGGAAAATAGAATATGAGAGTAAGCTAGCAGGAAACATAAAAACTGACTGTAAAAGCTTTTATAGATATGTGAAGAGAAAACGATTGGTGAAGTCAAGCGTAGGTCCTTTGCAGTCAGAATCAGGGGAATTTATAATGGGAAACAAAGAAATGGCAGACCAACTAAATTCATACTTTGGTTCTGTCTTCACAAAGGAGGACACAAATAACCTCCCAGAGATGCTGGGGAACATAGGGTCTGATGAAAGGGTGGAACTGAAAGAAATCAGTATTTGTAGGGAAATGGTGTTAGGAAAATTGATGGGACTGAAGGCCGATAAATCCCCAGGGCCTGATAATCTACATCCCAGGGCACTTAAGGAAGTGGCCCTAGAAATAGTAGATGCATTGCTGGTCATCTTCCAGAACTCGATAGACTCTGGAACAGTACCCATGGATTGGAGGGTAGCTAACGTTACCCCACTATTCAAAAAAGGCGGTAGAGAAAAAGCGGGGAATTATAGACCGGTAAGCCTGACATCGGTAGTGGGGAAAATGCTAGAGTCTATTATAAAAGATGTAATAGCAGAGCACTTGGAAAGCAGTGACAGGATCGGACAAAGTCAACATGGATTTACAAAAGGTAAATCATGCTTGACTAACCTACTGGAATTTTTTGAGGATGTAACTGGTAAAATAGATAAGGGAGAACCAGTGGATGTGGTGTATTTGGACTTTCAGAAGGCTTTCGATAAGGTCCCGCATAAGAGATTAGCGTGCAAAATTAAGGCACATGGGATTGGGGGCAAGGTATTGACTTGGATAGAGAATTGGTTGGCGGACAGAAAGCAAAGAGTTGGAATAAACGGGTCGTTTTCCGAGTGGCAGGCAGTGACTAGTGGGGTACCGCAAGGATCGGTCCTAGGACCCCAGCTATTCACAATATATATTAATGATCTGGACGAGGGAATTGGATGTAATATCTCCAAATTTGCAGACGACACAAAGCTGGGTGGGAGGGTAAGCTGTGAGGAGGATGTCGTGAAACTCCAGTATGATTTGGACAGGTTGGGTGATTGGGCAGAAAAATGGCAAATGCACTATAATGTGGATAAATGTGAGATTATCCACTTTGGTGGCAAAAACAGGAAGGCAGATTATTATTTGAATGGCAATAGATTGGGAGAAGGGGAAGTGCAAAGAGACCTGGGTGTTATTGTGCACCAGTCGCTGAAGGTAAGCATGCAGGTGCAGCAGGCGGTTAAGAAGGCAAATGGTATGTTGGCCTTCGTAGCAAGAGGGTTCGAGTACAGGAACAAGGATGTCTTGCTACAGTTGTACAGGGCCTTGGTGAGACCGCACCTTGAGTACTGTGCAATTTTGGTCGCCTTACCTGAGGAAGGATGTTCTTGCCATGGAAGGAGTGCAGCGAAGATTCACCAGGCTGACACCTGGGATGGCAGGAATGACATATGAGGAGAGATTGTGTCGATTGGGCTTATACTCACTGGAGTTTAGAAGATTGAGAGGGGATCTCATCGAAACCTATAAAATTCTGTCAGGTCTGGACAGACTAGATGCAGGAAGGATGTTTCTGATGGCCGGGGAGTCCAGAACCAGGGGTCATAGTCTAAGAATAGGGGGTAAGCCATTTAGGACCGAAATGAGGAGGAATTTCTTCACCCAGAGAGTGGTGAACCTGTGGAATTCTCTGCCAGTTCATTAAATATATTCAAGAAAGAGTTGGATATTTTCTTAAGGCTAAAGGGATCAAGGGATATGGGGAGAAGGCAGGGACAGGGTACTGAATTTGGATGATCAGCCATGGTCTCATTGAATGGCGGAGCAGGCTCGAAGGGCCGAATGGCCTACTTCTGCTCCTATCTTCTATGTTTCAATAAAAATTTAATTTTTTGATAAATAATTTTAAACATCATTAAGACCAAACCAATATTTGCTTAAACTTATTTAAAGTGTATGTGCATGATTTTGGATTTTAATTTTTTTAAGCCTTATACAGTATATATACTTATGTTGATGAAAGCAGGCCCTAAGAATTGCGTGGGTAATTGCTGGGCAGTCGTTGGGCAAATTGCCCAATCTGTGCCAGCAATACTCATTTTTCAGGCGGTTCGGATAATCTGTTAAGGTGTACCTTGACAGATCGCAAGTTCCGGATATTGCGCATGTACAAGCGGATGTGGAAATCCGGAACTTGCGGGGCCTTTCAAAGGGAATACGATACTGCACTCTGAGAGTACGCCAGTGCAGACACTGCAGTTTCGGGGCCAATATGCTTTATGCCAACGTTGGCAGCTGAACTTCTCCTTAAATGGCTATGTTAATTTTGTATGTTAATTTTTGGATTAAATTATCATTTTGATCAGGTTTTTCTTTTTTTTTAATGATCCACTTTCTCATCTAACACTCTTATTTATTTCCATCTATCTTCCAATATTTTAAGTCTTTCTCAGTGTTTTATGATACAACATCATGATGCTTTTTTTGTACCAATTGATTCCATTCTATTCAAAGGAATTATCTTTGCGATTGATTAGATCTCGCAGACACTTTCTTTGATTAATAAGAGGCTCCTATGGCAACTGTTTGCCCCACTCCCTTCGCCCCACCATTGGCAGCTGTGCCCTCCGTCGTCTAGGCCCTAAGCACTAGAATTCCTACCCTAAACCTCTCTGTCTCTCCACCTCTCCTGCTTTAAGATCCTTATTAAAACCTACCTCTCTGATCAAACTTTTAGTCACCTGTCCTAAAATCTCTTTCTTGGGCTCGGTGTAAATTATTGTTTGATTTTGCTCCAGTGAAGCACCTTGAGACATTTTCCTATGTTAAATGACCTATATAAATGCAAGTTATTTCTGACATATTTTGGTTGTGACCCCAGCACAAGAAAAACTTGCAACAGAGGCCTCCTGTGTCTAGCTTCCCCACCACATACATCAACTTTTTGTGAGAATATGTGTGTGTGTGTGTGTGTGTGCGCATGTGCGTGTGGAGGAGCATGAGGTGAGTACGTCAGTGTCCATGCTTCCTGTCAGTTCAGGGAGACCTGTCCTCTTGCCTATGATCATCCAGCTTCACAAATGCTGAAACTCAAAACCTGAAGAAAAATAAACACAATCCTCATCCCTACCAGCACATTTCTTCACTGGATACAAACAAAAACTCTCAGGAATATAAAGTGCCCTATTAGCTATTCTATAATTATCATAACATTTTAATTACACTTTTAATCTTTAATTTAAAGAAAGATATTTTAATTTCTTAGCAATATCAATCATCTCAAATAGTTTATTTCATACAGAAGTATCTCATGACATGCTACTTCTCCCATACAAAACTAAGTTTATGTAAGTTTAAAATAATACCTAATTGTTGAGAAATCTGATTAACGTGATGCTCATGGGAGCTCTTCACATGACGACGTCAGTGTTTCCTAATTAGTCAGTTTAAACAATTTTGTTGCCACATCCTATTTAACTGACAAAATCTCTGGCTGCAAATCCGCATACTCAGCAAGTAATTTTGTAGATTGATGTCATTAATTCAAAATGTAACATATTAAAAAAAGAATTTAGCCCAGCCATCATGAGTTCTGTTTGTATTTTAATCTGTTCACTATCCAAAGAAGATTAATTTAATAGCAAAAGCTTATAATTCAGATGTTTGAAGTTGTGAACCATGATTTGAGGTAACAAAATATTGATCATTTATTTTGTTTTAATTCATATCCTTAAGAAATTTAGAAAATGTTTTATGTTTTGTCACAATTATATATATTGTAAATATAGACTCATTTTGGTCACTCTTGACTTTAACTGGAAAAAACAAATTAAGGGAGAAGGTAGAAAAATAATTCTTAAGGATATCCTGCTAGTGATGCTATTCTTGGTTTTAATTAGTATAATATGCCACATAAGTGTTTTGTGCCATCTGTATTTAAGATTTTCATTGATTTCCAAATGCAGAGCTCTGGAGCTGGCTGTAAAATACAAGACACATGTAGATACCGTGCTAGCTTACAGGAAGAAATTTTTGGAGGATTTCCACAAAGAAGAATCCAACAAGAGATTTTTACAGTATGCAGAAGGAGTAAGTAACTAGAAAAACAAAATGCTGTCGAGTCTGTTCACCCTGAGTGGGAGCTAATCAATTCAAATTGGAGCATGCAGACAGATTAATAGATCCCATCTGACAGGGTGCACAGCTGTCATGAACTGTTCTCAGATAATTTTGTAGAAAGATTTAATTTTACCACTTTATTCACAATCCAGTAGTTCACTGGGATATATCAGGGAAAGTCTAATCCATCATTTTTATTCAGATTCCCCAGTCATGTTGCTCACATTGACTCAGAGGCTATGCTACTGGCAGTGGAGGAAGGGACTGCACATCTCTAGTGAAAAAATTCAGAATGAGGTTCGTATGGGAGCATTTATACTGCAAGCTTAGCATTGGTACAAAAGAAATTCCACTTCTTACCAATGCTATCATTGGCAGTGTAAATCCAGAGTTATGGTCCGATCTGACTTTTGAGTGAAACAGTATGAGACTTCCTGGAGGAACTCTGGGACACTTTTTAAATCTACCTGATCTTAATTTAAATGTTTAGAGAGTAGGAACTCTCCCCTCCAATTCTCTATATATTTAAATGTTTTTAACTGATGGGAGAGAATTCTGTACATTAATGTATTCATGCCCATTCAAAGCTCTCTCCAGGTATGACAACCACCCTTCCAGCTCGGCAGGAACCAGGCAATGTAAACACAATGCCCCGGATTTTGCATTGAGTAAATCGGACAGGAATTTCCGGAATACGCACATGCGCAGTTAAATGCAGAAATCTGGAAGTTGTAGTCCGAGTTACCCTGCTCCTCCACAGGCTGCGCTATAACAGTACCTCGCCGATAGACTCGGCATTGAAATCCATGTAAGGGCGTGAAGTTGCGCTACTTACCCATCAGTTACCCACTAAACATGCCAGAAAAAGTTAGGGGTGGTGCATTCAGGTACAAGTGAATTTTTAGCACCATGATAAGTCTTAATTACTGCCAAACAACCTATCTGACAATGAAAATTTAATTTTACAAGTGTGGAGTCTCATTCCTTTAGAATTTAATTCGTGCTGCGAATTTTTTAAAACATTTTTTTTACCTCTTCTGTCTGTCTCTTTTATCTCTCTCTTAATCCCATATTTGTTTCCCTCTCTTTATTTTGTTTTCTGTACATGAATTAAATCTAATTGATACTTCCTGGTTTAGACTCTGCGGGAAGAATTTTAACTTGGGTGAGTGGGTGCAGGTGGAGGGGTTAAATGGTCAATAAATTGAGGCGTGTCGGGAAGCTGGCTACAACCTGCTGACTTCCAGGTTTTACTGAGGTGGGACAAGTGGGGGCTGGGGCAGCCAACTACCAGGTGGCGAGTTGACATTTGAAATATGTTAATGAGGTTGGAAGCCTCAGATTTAACCTGCTTTGCAGGTTTTATTGTGGTTCACCAGGTTTCCTGGGGCTCGAGAAACCTGGCAGCTGCAACGAGGGGAGGACAGCCTCGGGGAGCACTCCTTGTGGGCCGGGAGAAGCAGGTGTGCTTTCTCCCGGCCCTCCAAGCAACCCCACCATCAGACCGCTCCCCATACACCCTCGCCCCCCACCTCGGGATCAGAGCCCACCCCCTGGGGTCAGGGATCGGACACTCCCTGGGGTCAGGGATCGGACTCCCTTTGAGGATTCTTCAATCTGATTGGTTGAAGAGCCTTGCTGTTGCTTTACCTGCTCATGCATGCCACAGATCTACTGTAGAGGGCGCCGTGCTCGATCAGACACCCGATGACAGCAAATCTCCGCTCAAAAGCCCGCAAAAACTCTGGGCAGCTGTCAGCGTAGTGAACAGTGAGTGCCGTTCCTTTGCCGCTGACGGTAAAATCCAGGCCAATAACCCCAGACCCTAACCTGGACCACAGCCAGTATGGTGCAAATGCACCCTAAGAGGTTTCCCCAGTGCTGTGAATAAGTATTTTTTGATTGGTTTAAAGTAAATAATGTTTTCTTGCTGGTTATATGGGGAAGTAGCTCTTTATTGCAAATCTATTTAGTGTGTTGCACAGGGACCAGCAGTGGGCCAGAATATTTTTGAGACCAGCTAGAAGCACTCCTACTCCTACTGGCCCCACAAAAATAACAGAAAAAATATCTTTACTGTTTTTGGAACAAGCTGCAACAGTCCCTTTATGGACTACTGATTAGGGATGGAAAATAAATGCCAGGGACCAATGGGCAAGGCCTCCACAACACACACCATGCCCATTGATCCATGAAAATCTCGTTGGGGCCCTACAATGGGCATAAATGTCCTTTAGGGAAGGAAATCTGCTGTCCTTACCTGGTCTGGCCTATATGTGACTCCAGACCCACAGCAATGTGGTTGACGCTTAACTGCCCTCTGAAATGGCCGAGCAAGCCACTCAGTTGTATCAAAACCACTACGAAAAATATAGTAAGAATAAAACCGGATGGACCACCCAACATCGACCTAGGAACCGGATTCAGACACGACATGGCACACCCAACCCAGTCGACCCTGCAAAGTCCTCCTCACTAACATCAGGGGATTTGTGCCAAAATTGGGAGAGCTGTCCCACAGACTACTGATGCAACAACCCGACATAGTCATATTCAGAGAATCATACCTTTCAGCCAACGTCCCAGACTCCTCCATCACCATCCCTGGATATGCCCTGTCTAACCGCACCACACGGACTCCAGTGGTTCAAGAAGGCGGCTCACTACCACCTTCTCTAGGGCAATTAGGGATGGAAAATAAATGCTGGTCTTGCCAGTGACACCCACATCCCGCAAATGAATAAAACAAACAAAATAAATATATCCCCTAGTCAAATATTCAATTAAGGCTCTCCCCTCTTTTAGGCATGGGTATTGACCAACCGTTTCACTGCATGCTTGAAAATCACCTCGGGCTGCCAGTGGATGGAACTTTTAAAAAATATTTTGTTTGCCTATCACTCCATCTTACAGCATAAACGGGACGTTTAGGCATATGAAAAGGGTGGGTGGGGGGGCGGGGAGTGGATGGAGAGGCATGAGTTAGTTTAATTAGCAGTCCTCGTGACCAATCCCTGGACAGGGGCCGAGTCACAGGCCAGCTGTTAATTTCCCATCCAGGAAGAAGGAGGAGAACAAAGACCCACTTGTGAAGGTCAGTGTGCGGAGAGAAAGGCTTAGACAGTTTATTATAAGACTCGTGCCAACTAAATCTGTGTAAGCCTTCGACTGTTTCACTGAATTGACCCAGCATCCACAGCTCTTTGGGGAGAGAGTTCCAGATTTCTATTACCCTTTGTGTGGAAAAAGTACTTCCTGATTTTATTCCTAAATGATCTAGCTCTAATTTAAAGATTGTACCCTCTTGTTCTGGATTCCCCACCAGAGGAAATAGTTTCTCTGTATCTATCCTATCAAAATCCATTATTATTTTAAACACTTTGATTAGATCACCCCTTAACCTTCTAAACTCAAGCGAATACAAGCCAAGTTTCTGCAACCTGTCTTCATAATTAACCCTCTAAACCCCAGAACCATTCTGGTGACTCTGCGGCGCATTCCCTCCAAGGCTAATATATCTGTCCTGAAGTTCCAAAACTGAACGCAGTAGTCCAGATGGGGTCTGAGCAATGCATTATACAACTGAAGTATCACTTCCTCAGTTTGTATTCCAACCTCCTTGATATGCGACCCCATTTCTGCTGGTGCCCGCCTGCCATCTTCGAGGGTAGCGTCCTGAGATGGGCAGCCTGAGCACCTGCCTGTTTCAGGCAGGAGGCCACATGTAATATGCAAATTGAATTCCTATAACGTACCCTGATTGCAGTTGTGAGGTACAAATGGGTAGGGTGTGTGTCGCACACACACTACCCATTTGTACCAGGCATTGAGCAGCTTAACCAGCACTTCTTAAAGTGCCACACATGAGGCTTATTAAGAAGATGGAAGCTGATGGAATTAAGGGAAAGTGGCGGTATGGATACGAAATTGGCTCAGTGACAGGATGCAAATGGTGGTGGTGGATGGATGTTTTTTCATACTGGGAGGTGGTTTGCAGTGGTGTTCCCCAAGGGTCAGTTTTGAGTCCATTACTCTTTCCAATTTTTATAAATGACCTAGACTCTGTGTAGGGAGCAGCATTCTAAAGTTTGCAGATGATACGAAACTTGGCAAAGTAGTAGATAGTGATGAGGATCGTTATAGGCTTCAGGATGACATAGACAGGGTGGTGAACTGGACAGAAGCATGACAGATGGAGTTCAATGCGGAGAACTGTGAAGTTATGCACTTTGGGAGGACTAATGTGAAAAGACAGTATACTATAAATGGCAGAATATTGAAAAGTGAATGTGTCCATATACACAAATCCTTAAAGGTGGCACGGCAAGTTGGTAAGAATCATAAAATGGTTACAGCACAGAAGGAGGCCATTCGGCCCATTGAGCCCGTGCCAGCTCTCAGCAAGAGCGCATCAGCTAGTCCCACTCCCCTGCCCTTTCCCCGTAGTCCTGCAAAAATTTTTCCTTCAGTTACTTATCCAGTTCCCTATTGAAAGCCACGATTGAATCTGCCTCCACCACCCTTTCAGGCAGTGCATTCCAGCTCCTAACCACTCGCTGCGTAAAAAGGTTTTCCCTCATGTCACCTTTGGTTCTTCTGCCAATCACCATAAATCTGTGTCCTCTGGTTCACAACCCTTCCTCCAATGGGAACAGTTTCTCTCTATCTACTCTGTCTCGACCCCTCATGATTTCAACACCTCTGTCAAATCTCCTCTCAACCTTCTCTGCTCTAAGGAGAACAACCCCAGCTTCTCCAGTCTATACACGTAACTGAAGTCCCTCTTTCTTATAAATCTTTTCTGCACCCTCGCTAAGGCCTTTACATCCTTCATGAAGTGCGGTGCCCAGAATTGGACACAATACTCCAGTTGAGGTCAGACCAGTGTTTTATAAAGGTTCATCATAACTTCCTTGCTTTTGTACTCTATGGGCAGGGTTTTCATTGGGCCGTGGACGTGGGATTGGAGGCATGTGGGGGGTTAAAATTGCAAAAACTGCCGGGTGGGCCCAACCCCGCCTCCAAACAATTTTCATTAATTCGTGTCTAATGGTCCCGTCTCCATCCCGCCTCCAAGAGGCGGGATAGGCCGTTAAGGCCCTTAACAAGCACTAAATTGCCTCTATAATGCCATTTTGAAAGGCCTTTGCGATTTTAACCCTTTTCCCATGTGAAACACACCTGTTCTGAAACACGACGGTGTAACCTGGCAGGAGCACAATTGGATTGCTGACTATCAGCTACAGCTCAACCATTAAAGAAGAGATTTGATCAGCCATCATTTGCAGGTGGCAGGACTTTGTAGTCTCAGGTCTGGGGGAACTTTTAGAAGGCATAACCACAGCTGTGGAAGTTTGGAGCCTGACACCCATCTCCAGTGTGACCTCCTGGGAAACCCCTCTCGCCACCTTCACTGAGCGCTTTCTCAATTGAGGTATATACCAGAAGCATGGGAGCCATTTATTTCCTTCCCTTCTGGACATTAGATGAAGACGAAGACCAGCCGCGGCACCAGCAGAACCAGGAACAACAACAGCACCAACAGCAGCAGCAACAACAGGAGCGCCAAGCTACTGCTCACCCACCTGAAGCTGCACAGGCCAGAAGGGGCCAGCGCATGGAAGCCCGTCGGCAAAGGAGCTACCCCCCAAACAGGGTCTACAGACACAGGGTCAGCTACCTCAACATATCTGAGCAGCAGTGCCAAAGGCGGCTCCGACTTTCGCAAGAGGTAGTGGGTGACATCTGCGCAATGCTACAGCAAGACCTGCAGCCCAGAGGACCAGGTGGACAACCCTTACCAGTGGCTGTCAAAGTCACCACCGCACTCAACTTTTTTGCCTCAGGCTCATTCCAGGAATCAGCAGCAGACATCAACGGCATATCCCAGGCGGCCACACACACTTGCATCACGCAGGTAACCGATGGCCTCTTTGCCATCGCGCACAATCACATCCATTTCACCAAGGATCAAGCAAGTGTCATGGTGCGTGCAGTTGGATTAGCTAATCTGGCAGGCTTTCCAAGGGTGCAGGGCGTCGTTGACTGTACACATGTGGCCCTTAAGGCAACCCATCGCAATCCAGGTATTTTTGTCAACCGCAAGGGCTTCCACTCCCTTAACGTTCAGCTGGTGTATGACCACAAGAAGGAAATTTTGCATGTTTGTGCCAAGTACCCTGGCAGTTGCCATGACTCCATCATACTGTGCCAGTCTGGTGTGCCTCCGCTATTCAGTCCGCCAGACCAACTTAACGGATGGCTACTTGGAGACAAGGGTTATCCCCTGAAGACGTGGCTAATGACGCCTTTGAGGAGCCCATCCAACGAAGCTGAGGAGAGCTACAACTCCAGCCACATGTCCACCACAGCCATAATCGAGCAAACCATCGGTTTGCTGAAGATGCGCTTCAGATGCCTGGATAGATCAGGTGGAGCCCTACAGTACTCAGCAGCCAGGGTCTCCAGAATCGTCGTGGTTTGCTGTGCACTTCACAACATAAGAACATAAGAACATAAGAAATAGGAGCAGGAGTAGGCCAATTGGCCCCTCGAGCCTGCTCCGCCATTCAATAAGATCATGGCTGATCTGATCCTAACCGCCAATCCACTATGACAGGACTATCTCCTGAATCTAACAGCATTAGACACACGAAAACAGGAGCAGGATCAGGCTACACGGCCCCTGGGCCCGCTCCGCTACCCACAGGGCCATGACCTATCCGAACCTAGACTCATGTCCAAATTCCTGCCCGCTCCCCGTAACCCTTAATTCCCTTTTCTACTAGGAAACTGTCTATTTCTGTTTTAAATTTATGTAATGATGTAGCTTCGACAGCTTTTTGGGGCAGCATATTCCATGGACCTACCACCCTCTGAGTGAAGTAGTTCCTCCTCATCTCAGTTTTGAAAGAGCAGCCCCTTATTCTAAGACTATGCCCCCTAGTTCTAGTTTCACCCATCATCTGGAACATCCTCCCTGCATCCACCCGATCCAACCCCTTCATAATCTTATATATTTCAATAAGATCGCCTCTCATTCTTCTGAACTCCAATGAGTAGAGTCCCAATCTACTCAACCTCTCCTCATATGTCCATCCCCTCATCCCCGGGATTAATCGAGTGAACCTTCTTTGTACTGACTCGAGAGCAAGTATGTCCTTTCTTAAGTATGGACACCAAAACTGTATGCAGTATTCCAGGTGCGGTCTCACCAATACCTTGTACAACTGAAGCAATACCTCCCTATTTTTATATTCTATCCCCCAGCAATGAAAGCCAACATTCCATTGGCCGCCTTAATCACTTGCTGCACCTGCATACTAACCTTTTGAGTTTCGTGCACCAGGACCCCCAGATCCCTTTGTACTTCAGTACTTTCAAGTTTCTTGCCATTAAGATAATAACTTGCTCTACGATTTTTCCTGCCAAAGTGCATAACCTCACACTTTCCAGTATTGTATTCCATCTGCCAAATCTCTGTCCACTTACTTAGCCTGTCTATGTCCCCTTGCAGGTTTTTTATGTCCTCCTCACTCACTACTTTCCCTCCCATCTTAGTATCATCTGCAAACTTTGATGTGTTACACTCGGTCCCCTCCTCCAAATCATTAATATAGATTGTAAAGAGTTGGGGACCCAGCACTGACCCCTGCGGAACACCACTGGTTACTGATTGCCAGTCTGAATATGAACCATTTATCCCAACTCTCTGCCTTCTGTTAGATAGCCAATCCTCTATCCATGCCAGAATATTACCCCCAATCCCGTGATTTTTTATCTTAAGCAATAATCTTTTGTGTGGCACCTTGTCAAATGCCTTTTGGAAGTCTAAATACACTACGTCCACTGGTTCACCTTTATCCACCCTATATGTTACTTCCTCAAAGAACTCCAGCAAATTTGTCAAACATGACTTCCCCTTCATAAAACCATGCTGACTTTGTCTTATTAAATTATGATTATCCAAATGTCCTGTTACTGTCTCCTTAATAATGGACTCCAAAATTTTACCTACCACAGATGTTAGTCTATAGTTTCCAGCCTTCTGTCTACTGCCCTTTTTAAATAAGGGTGTTACATTAGCAGTTTTCCAGTCTGCCGGGACCTTTGCTGAGTCCAGGGAGTTTTGGAAGATTATTACCAATGCATCCACAATCCCTACCGCCACTTCCCTCAAAACCCTGGGATGTAAGCCATCAGGTCCAGGTGATTTATCCGCCTTGAGTCCCATTATTTTACCAAGTACTACTTCCTTAGTGATTTTAATCGTATTTAGCTCCTCCCCCCCTATAGCCCCCTGCTTGTCAAGTGTTGGGATATTCTTGGTGTCCTCTACTGTAAAGACTGATACAAAATATTCATTCAGTGTTTTTGCCATCTCCATATTTCCCACCATTAATTTCCCGGTCTCATCCTCTAAGGGACCAACATTTACTTTAGCCACCCTTTTTCTTTTTATATAACTATAAAAACTCTTACTATCTGTCTTTATATTTTTTGCTAATTTACTTTCATAATCTATCTTCCCTTTCTTAATCAATCTTTTTGTTATTTTTTGCTGTCTTTTAAAGTTTTCCCAATCCTCTATCCTCCCACTAGATTTGGCTACCTTATACGCCCTTGTTTTTAGTCGAATACTATCCTTAATTTCTTTACTTAGCCACGGATGGCTGTCTTTTCTTTTACACCCTTTTTTTCTCAGTGGAATATACTTTTTTTGGAATTTGTAAAATAACTCCTTAAATGTACACCACTGATCATGTATCGTCTTATCCTTTAACCTATTTTCCCAATCCACTTTACTCAATTCCGCTCTCATACCTTCATAGTCTCCTTTATTCAAGCTTAGCATGCTTGTTTGAGATACAGCCTCCTCACCCTCTAACTGAATATGGAATTCAACCATGTTATGGTCACTCATTCCAAGGGGATCCTTTACTAGGACATTTTTAATTAATCCTGTCTCGTTACACAGGACCAGATCTAAGGTTGCTTGCCCCCTGGTTGGTTCAGTTACATACTGCTCAAGAAACCCATCCCTAATACACTCAATGAACTCATCCTCAAGGCAGCCCTGCCCAATTTGATTCGTCCAATTTATATGATAGTTAAAATCCCCCATAATTATAGATGTTCCCTTATTACAAGCCTCAACTATTTCCTGATTGATACTCCGTCCAACCGAGTTGCGACTGTTCGGAGGCCTATATACTACACCCACTAGTGTTTTTTTCCCCTTATTATTCCTTATCTCCACCCAAACTGTTTCATTATCCTGATCCTTTGACCCAATATCATTTCTCTGTATTACAGTGATTCCTTCCTTTATTAACATAGCCACCCCACCTCCCCTTCCTTCCTGCCTGTCCTTCCTGATTGTTAAATAACCTGGTATGTTTAATTCCCAGGCATTGTCACCCTGCAGCCATGTTTCTGTAATGGCCACAAGATCATACCCATATGTAGCTATTTGTGCCTTTAACTCGTCTATTTTGTTACGAATGCTACGTGCATTCAGATAGAGAACTTTCAAATATGTTTTGTGACACTTAGTTCCTGCTATTGCCCTTTTCATTACTTTACCTTTTACTCCACACCTTCTACCCCTTCCTGACACGCTCTGGTTTTTAATTTCCCCACTGCTACCTAAATCTTTGACCTTCTCTGTTGTCATTTTTATTATTTGCTCTCTAGGAACCTCCCCCCCACTAGTTAGTTTAAAGCCCTCTCTACAGCCCTAGTTATATGATCCACCAGGACTCTAGTCCCAGCACTGGCCAAGTGAAGCCCGTCCCAACGGAACAGCTCCCTCCTGTCCCAGTACTGGTGCCAGTGTCCCAGGAAGCAAAACCCATTTCTCCCACACCAGTCTTTGAGCCACGCATTTAACTCTCTTATTTTATTTGTCCTAGCCAAATTCGCTCGTGGCTCAGGTAATAATCCAGAGATTATTACCCTTGTGGTTCTGCTTTTTAATTTGGCCCCTAGCTGCTCAAACTCCCTCAGCAGAACCTCCTTCCTTGTCCTATCTATGTCGTTGGTACCAACATGGACCACGACAACTGGATCCTCCCCCTCCCACTCCAAGTTTCTGTCCAGCCCAGAGGAGATGTCCTTAACCCTGGCACCGGGTAGGCAACACAGCCTACGGGACTCTCGCTCTTGGCTGCAGAGAACTCTACCTATCCCCCTAATAATACTATCCCCTACCACTACAACATTTCTATTTACTCCCCCCTCTTGAATGGCCCCCCTCTCCACGGTGCTGTGGCCAGGTTGCTCATCCTCCCTGCAGCCCCTGCTTCCGTCTCCACAGGGAGTAAGAAGCTCGAACCTGTTGGACAAGAGCAAGGGCTGCGGCTCCTCCAACACTACCTTCTGGATCCCCGTACCTGCCTCACTCGTGGTCACACCGTCCTGTCCCTGAATATGGGCTACATCTGAATTAATTAACTTCATAGGTGTGACCACCTCCTGAAACACAGAGTCCAGGTACTTCTCCCCCTCCCTGATGTGTCGCAGTACCTGAAGCTCAGACTCCAGCTCATCAACACGGAGCTGGAGATCCTGTAGCAGCAGACACTTGTCACAGATGTAATCACCGTTAGCCTCAATGGGGTCTACCGGCTCCCACATCTCGCAACAGTAACACATCATCTGCTCCATTCTATGTAATTAATTATAAATTTTTTATTTAATTAATTGGATTTAGATTAAATCAATCCCTCTAAATTACACCAGTTTAATGGTTAACCAACTGTCTCCCTTACAGCACAGACCCTAGAAAAAAACCGCCGAATTTAAGCTTGTAATAAAAAGAAGAAATACTCACCAACCAATCCAACCAATCACTTACCTGCTTCCTGGTGACGTCACTCTTGGATTATTTTTTACCTCTCTCCTCTGCTGTTGATTTGGTATGCCTCTGGTCGCTGCCTCTGGTCGCTGCCGGGTTATAGCTCCTCCTCCTGACCTCGCTGCTCACTCCTAGGTCCGATGCTGGTCTCGGGCCTCTGGTCGCTGCCTCTGGTCGCTGCCGGGTTATAGCTCCTCCTCCTGACCTCGCTGCTCACTCCTAGGTCCGATGCTGGTCTCGGGCCTCTGGTCGCTGCCGCTGGTTTTTATGCCGGGTTATAGCTCCTCCTCCTGACCTCGCTGCTCACTCCTAGGTCCGATGCTGGTCTCGGGCCTCTGGTCGCTGCCGCTGGTTTTTATGCCGGGTTATAGCTCCTCCTCCTGACCTCGCTGCTCACTCCTAGGTCCGATGCTGGTCTCGGGCCTCTGGTCGCTGCCGCTGGTTTTTATGCCGGGTTATAGCTCCTCCTCCTGACCTCGCTGCTCACTCCTAGGTCCGATGCTGGTCTCGGGCCTCTGGTCGCTGCCGCTGGTTTTTATGCCGGGTTATAGCTCCTCCTCCTGACCTCGCTGCTCACTCCTAGGTCCGATGCTGGTCTTGGGCCTCTGGTCGCTGCCGCTGGTTTTTATGCCGGGTTATAGCTCCTCCTCCTGACCTCGCTGCTCACTCCTAGGTCCGATGCTGGTCTCGGGCCTCTGGTCGCTGCCGCTGGTTTTTATGCCGGGTTATAGCTCCTCCTCCTGACCTCGCTGCTCACTCCTAGGTCCTATGGCACATCGTCGTGGCTTGCAGATTCCTGAGGACCAAGTGGCTCGTCACATATCCTCCTCAGACGAGGAGGAGGAGGAGAGCGAAAACGAACATCTTGCAGAGGCCCATCAACCAGTGGCAGCAGTACGCGAGAACATTGCTGCCTGGGATGCAAGGAACGCACTCATCTTGGCCAGATTTGCTTAGCCTAGCCAATCAAGCACTTTTGCCTCGCAGCTTCTTACCTGAGCATCGACAATGGCCAAGAACCAGCGGATTCCTAGCAATTTGACCACCATACTGACAATTGCAAGTAATCCTAAGCCCTCAATGTGAAAGTCCCATTCGCGAAATGAACACGCTACAACTACAGCAGTAGCAATCAGATTTTTTATTTACATTATTCATCTGATGGCTTTTTCCACAGAAAACATCAAATTTCACCCAAGTGACTACCCTTGTGACTATTTGTGCAGTATCTTTCTCTTATGCGTGCTCCTACGTGGTGCTTCCCCTGTGGCTTCAGCAGATGTGGAGGCCCCTTGCTCACTTTCCTGCTGCTCCTGTCTCGACACCTTTGGTGGGCATCCTCTGGGGTTGCGAAACTGTGAGGGCTCGGCAACAGTCTACTGCTCCTGCAGCTGTGCAGGGGTTGAGACGCTGATCTCAGTTGTGTGTGGACTCTGGTGGGGCTCTGACCGAGGGCTCTGCAGTGGCATGGAAGTGTGAGCACTTGAAGAGGAGCCCCCACTTCCTTGATGTCTGCCACCAACTTCCCTCTCATGGGTCAGGTCTCCCTCAGCGCTTGCAAGTGGCTTGAGAGCACCTTGCTGCACATCAGGGGCGCCATGGGGACCTGTATCTGCACTGGCAGTCCTACTCAGAAGGACTTCCATGAAGGTCTGGTTTCGCTGTTCAATAGATGGCCATTGCTCCTCCAGAGATGTCATTCTATTCTGAACACTCACCACGTTTTCTGCACTCTGGCGACTTATCACCTCCATGGAGATTGCCATCCTTTCCATGGTGATACATTCATGCGCCAATGACTCCACAAAGGCTCTGCTCATGTTCGCTATGGACTCCTACATTCGCTCCACACTCGCAGCGACCCTGGAGACAAAACCTGCCAGAGACTCCTGCATCTGTTCCTGGAGTTCCAGCACCACTGATCTTGTGGATGGACCCAGAGGCAGAGGGTCGACATGCAGCTGAGCCGAGCTGGCAGAGTCCTGCGCCCTCCGATTAGGACTCTCCACTGTTGTCCCTGTCTCCACAATCTGCTGATGCTCACTTGTGAGCTGTGATACACCAGGTGACAACACTACTCTATGTCCCGAAGGTCCCACCGAGGTGTGAGTGTCTGCGCTGGTGCTGGGTGCGCTGAATTCTGCTGACGCTGCGCCCTCAGAGGTTGTAGCTTCCTCTGAGGAGTCTTGAGGCTCATGCTCTTCCTCTTGGCTAGTGGGGATGGGCGCTTGCGATGGTCCTGTGGGGGAGTAAAGGAAAGAGTCAGAGATGCGATGCCAAGGTTAGATGCACATTGCATATTGCAGATGATCATAAGTCCATCTGTTAGAGCTTCAGAATCATTATCAGTGACTCGTGCAATGTCAATGAGAGAGATGGAAAATTATTCTGTCACCAGCTTACTGTGATGAACCCCTCTGTCCGTCCCCCACTTGCGCATCTTCCTCCACTCCTACGATCTCCAGGACTGCCTCCTCCCAGGGGGTGAGCTGGGCTACTGAGGGTGGCCCTCCTCCTGTCCTCGCTCGCTCACTTTTGTTGTGAGCTCTCTTTTCCTGCAATGAGGGAGACAAGTGGAGGTTGAGTGAGAATGAAGGAGTGAGTGTAGAGATTCCATAGCATAGATACTTAGAAGGAGACAAAGATGGAGTGAGGTTGCAAGACCAAGGGCCCTCCTTGTGTGTTGTCAGTTGTTTTCATAGCATCACAGTGATGGGGAGTGTGAGGGCTGCATAGTCGAATAGTTAGGTGAATGTGACCATAGAGAGGGAATGGGTAAGGGTGCATGGATGTCAGTGTCAAGTGTAATTTTCCTGCAAATTTGCTCCTCTATATCCTTCCCACTAGTTGCTGGCCTATAGAATACACCTAGTAATGTAATGGCACCTCTATTGTTTCTTAACTCTAACCAAATAGATTCTGTCCTTGACCCCCTTCAGGACATCCTCTCTCTTCAGCACTGTAATATTCTCCTTAATTAATACTGTCATCCCACCTCCTTTCTTTCCTTCCCTATCTTTCCTGAACACGTTATATCCAGGAATATTTAGTACCGATCCTGCCCTTTTTTGAGCTAGGTCTCCGTTATCGCCACGACATCATACTCCCATGTGGCTATTTGCACCTGCAGCTCACCAACCTTATTTACCACACTTAGGCCTAGAAATTCAGTTGCGTCCGCCAGCCGTTAGCGCCATAAGAGGGGTAGATTTCCAGCGCTAGGCACATAGCGCCCGGGCGCAGGCCGATCTGCGCCTACGCCCTGTGGTAAACCACTGTTTGTATTCCTGTTTGTCCTGTTTGTATTCCACTGTGTACATGCCTGGACATGCCTCGGCTGACTCCTCCCACAGGTCCTAGTATAAAGGTGACTGCTCCCCAGCCCTTAGTATCATGGACCGGTCGACCACGCGAGGCAGACCTCCATTCTGTTGTTAATAAAAGCCTTTAGTTACTCTTCTAACTCTCAGTCTTTTATGAGTAATTGATAGCGCATCAATTTTATTAACAACATTTTTATAATGGAGAAGATCCTCACACCAGCATGCCTGGACTTAGATCATCGGGAGGCGGACTCATCCACCAAGTTTACTCACTGGCTTAAGTGTTTCGAAAAATTCCTGACCGCCTCCGAAGCAATCAAATCGGACGAGGACAAACTGGATGTCCTGACCTCCAAAGTGAACCACCGAGTGTACTCGGTCATCCAAGACGCGACCTCGTACGCGGACGCTATCAAGCTCCTCAAGGACCAGTACACGCGCCCAGTGAACGAAGTGTACGCCAGGCACCTCCTGGGGAGTCGTAAACAACAACCTGGGGAATCGACCGTGGAATACCTTCAGGCACTGTCTGTGCTTGGCCGGGCCTGTGGTTGTAAGGATGTAAAGGCCGCCGTGTACACAGAGGAACTTATCCGGGACGCTTTTGTAGCGGGCCACAGATCCAATTACACCCGACAGCGACTGTTGGAGCAGAGTAACCTCGACCTCAACAAGGCCTCTGAACTCGCACTATCGTTGGATGCAGCCTACCAGGGCATGGATGCCTACTCCTCTGCACCGTGGACGCCGCGGGGAATGACAGCCTGGGACACGGTAGGACCGCCTCATAGCGCCGTGCCACCCCAGCCACACCCCAACAACGGCCCAACTACCGCAGCAGTGTCCCAAGGCCAGACAGCAGTGCCCCAAGGCCAGAAATGCTACTTCTGTGGCCAGGCAAAACACCCCAGAGCGCGCTGCCCAGCGAAAAACGCGATCTGCTCGGGCTGCGGGAAGAAGGGACACTACGCTAGCGTCTGCAGGGCCAAAGCCACCCCGAACCCCAGCAGCGCCGCGTGTGGGCCATGCGGGCCGCCATCTTGGACCTCCCCGGCCATGTGCGAATCACCGGTACAGCAGCCATTTTGGACGCCTCCAGCCACATGGGGATCATGGACGCCGCCATCTTGGACGACAGCCGGGACGCAGCAGGCCCCCGACACCGCCTCATCTGATACCCGCAGCGACACACCGACCCCTACGCTGGCATCCGTTACACTGGACCAAGCGAGACCGCACCAACTGGCCAGTTCCACAATGGACATTAAGGTAAATGGTCACGATACAATCTGCCTTTTTGACTCTGGGAGCACGGAGAGCTTCATCCACCCCGACACGGTGCGGCGTTGCTCTCTCCCAGTCCTGCCTGCGCAACAGCGGATTTCTATGGCCTCCGAGTCCCAGTCGGCGGACATCGGCGGCTACTGCGTGGTGACACTCGTAGTAGACGGGACCGTGTACGATCATTTTAAACTTCTGGTCCTGCCTGACCTCTGCGCTGCCGTCCTGCTGGGGTTAGATTTTCAGTGCCACCTTAAAAGTGTTACGATGGCGTACGGTGGACCCCTACCCCCACTCACAGTCCGCAGCCAGCAGCTTCCAAACTGCCCGCCGCGCACCAGGTGCAACCTCTCTACACTCAGAGTCACCCCCCCCCAACTGTTTGCTAACCTCACCCCCGACTGTAAGCCCATCGCCACAAAGAGCAGGCGATACAGTGCCGGGGACAGGGTTTTCATTAAAACCGAAGTGGAGCGGCTCCTGAAAGAAGGGATTATTGAGGGCAGCACCAGCCCCTGGCGAGCCCAGGTTGTGGTCGTTAAGACCGGCGAGAAGCAGCGCCTGGTCATCGACTACAGCCAGACAATAAATGGCTACACCCTGCTGGACGCCTACCCACTCCCCCGTATAGCTGATATGGTCAACCAGATCGCGCAGTACCGCGTCTTCTCGACCATTGACCTGAAATCAGCGTACCACCAGCTCCCCATCCGCCCTGAGGACCGCCAGTACACTGCCTTTGAGGCAAACGGCCGCCTCTATCACTTCCTTAGGGTTCCCTTTGGCGTCACCAACGGGGTCTCCGTCTTCCAAAGGGAGATGGACCGGATGGTAGATCAAAATGCGTTGCAGGCCACTTTCCCATATCTGGACAATGTGACCATCTGCGGCCGTGACTTGCAGGACCATGACGCAAACCTCGAAAAATTCCTCCGCACCGCCCAACTCCTAAGCCTGACATATAACAAGGAGAAGTGCATATTCCGCACAAACCGCCTCGCCATCCTTGGCTGTGTTGTGGAACACGGAGTCATCGGCCCCGACCCCGACTGGATGCGTCCCCTTATGGAACTTCCACTGCCCCACTGCCTCAAGGCCCTGAAGAGGTGCCTAGGGTTTTTCTCCTATTACGCCCAGTGGGTCCCCTACTATGCGGACAAGGCCCGTCCGCTGATCAAGTCCACCTCTTTTCCCTTGACGGCAGAGGCCCGCTTAGCCTTCCACCGTATCAAGGAGGACATTGCCAAAGCCACCATGCACGCAGTGGACGAATCCATCCCCTTCCAGGTGGAAAGCGACGCGTCTGACTTTGCCCTGGCCGCTACCCTCAATCAGGCGGGGAGACCCGTGGCCTTCTTTTCACGAACCCTCCAAGGCCCGGAGACCAGACACTCCGCTGTTGAGAAGGAGGCCCAGGCGATTGTGGAGGCTGTGCGTCATTGGAGGCACTACCTGGCCGGAAAACGATTTACCCTGCTCACTGACCAGCGTTCAGTTGCTTTTATGTTTAACAACAAGCAGAGGGGCAAAATCAAAAATGACAAGATCTTGAGGTGGAGAATCGAACTTTCCACCTACAACTACGAGATCTTGTACCGGCCCGGGAAGCTAAATGAACCCCCGGATGCGCTATCGCGTGGCACCTGCGCCAGCGCGCAGATCGATAGACTGCGGGCCCTCCACAATGACCTCTGCCACCCGGGGGTCACCAGGTTCTTCCACTTCATCAAGGCCCGCAACCTGCCTTACTCTATTGAGGAGGTCAGGACCATGACCAGGAACTGCCAAGTCTGCGCTGAGTGCAAACCGCACTTTTATAGACCAGACAGGGCCCACCTGATAAAAGCCACTCGCCCCTTCGAGCGCCTGAGCGTTGATTTTAAAGGGCCTCTCCCCTCCTCCGACCGCAATGTGTACTTCCTCAATATTATTGATGAGTACTCCCGTTTCCCGTTCGCCTTCCCCTGCCCGGACATGACCAGTGCCACGGTCATTAAATGTCTGAACAACCTCTTCACCCTGTTCGGCTTCCCCAGCTATATCCATAGCGACCGGGGCTCATCGTTTATGAGCGACGAACTCCGTCAGTACCTGCTAACTAGGGGTATTGCCACAAGCAGGACCACCAGTTACAACCCCCGGGGGAACGGACAGGTGGAAAGAGAAAATGCGACAGTTTGGAAGGCCGTCCTGCTAGCCTTAAAGTCTAGGGGCCTTCCAACCTCCCGCTGGCAGGATGTGCTCCCCGATGCGCTCCACTCTATTCGGTCACTGCTCTGCACTGCCACTAACGCCACCCCTCATGAGAAAATGTTTGTCTTCCCAAGGAAGTCCACATCGGGGACATCGCTACCGCCATGGCTGACGTCCCCAGGGCCGGTCCTACTGAGAAGACACGTGAGGACCCATAAAACGGACCCCCTGGTCGAGAGGGTCGACCTCCTCCACGCCAACCCCCAGTATGCTTACATCGCATACCCGGACGGGCGGGAGGACACAGTCTCCATAAGAGACCTTGCACCCTCGGGGGCCGCAGTAACCCACTGCCCACTACCACCCCCCCTCACGATCCGATATCCAGCCCCAGCAGACGGCAGGCCTGGGCCCCGCGACCCGCTCGACATCTACGAGGACGACACGCCTGTGCCACAGCCTACGCTGGACTCGACGCCGGAAACTTCACTACCCCTGCTGTCGCCACGCAGATCACAGCGGCAGACAAGACCTCCGGAGAGACTCCAATACACTAACTTTTAATACACTTCACCCCGCCGGACTCAATTTTAAACAAGGGGTGAATGTGGTAAACCACTGTTTGTATTCCTGTTTGTCCTGTTTGTATTCCACTGTGTACATGCCTGGACATGCCTCAGCTGACTCCTCCCACAGGTCCTAGTATAAAGGTGACTGCTCCCCAGCCCTTAGTATCATGGACCGGTCGACCACGCGAGGCAGACCTCCATTCTGTTGTTAATAAAAGCCTTTAGTTACTCTTCTAACTCTCAGTCTTTTATGAGTAATTGATAGCGCATCACGCCCAACTTCAGTTGACATTTAGCGCCGGCGCAAAGTGTTTGCGCCCGCTCAGCTGCGCGCGCAGCTTATGACGTCATTTCGTCGTGCAACGCTGTTTGTGCGCCCCAAACCGGAAATTCAGTGGCGCCCGCCCAATGTGGGCGTGGCGCTGTTAAGAACTGTGAAGTGGAACGCAGCAGAGGCCCTGCGGGCCTCGGGGAGCGCTAATTAAAGGGCACTTACACTGAACTATAAAGGCCAGCCATTTTGCTGCAATGACTTTAGTGCTTTGGATTTCTGGACAGAGACCAAGGAACAGACCTTCCTGATTTGGGACAACATAGGAGAGGTATTTTTGGCTTCTGGCCAGAGCTTGGAACTTTCACTCATTGTGATTTCACTGTTTGCAAGTTTATTATGGGGGCTGCATGGGGTTCCAACCCTCAGTTCCAGCATTATGTGCGAAGGGCTCGCAGACGCTGTGTGAGAGGGCCAGCCATGCCTAGACGCAGAGGGGCCATCAGGCGTCGGCAACGTAGGCCTTACCCACTCAGGGAATACCGGCAGCAGGTGTCCTATCTCACCATGACTGCCGCGCATTGTGTTAAGAGGCTGCGCTTCAGAAGGGAGGTGGTTGCAGAGATCTGCCAGCTGCTTCACAGAGATCTGCGTCCACAGCTGATGTGCAGGACGTCTCTGTCGGTGGAAGTGAAGGTCACGGTGGCTCTGAACTTTTATGCAAGCGGATCATTCCAAGCCGCTGCTGGGGACATAGCGAACATTTCCCAGTTCGCCGTGCATCGCTGCATTCGGCAGGTCACCGATGCCCTTTTCGCAAGGAGACACCAATTCATCTCCTTCCCCATGACCCTAGAGAGGCAGGAGCAGCGTGCAGTCGGATTTGCCAGGATCGCCGACTTCCCCATGGTGCAGGGCGCCATTGACTGCACGCATGTGGCTATGCGGGCACCTATCGACAATGCCGAGGATTACCGCAACCGGAAGGGCTACCATTCCCTCAATGTACAGCTGGTGTGTGACCACAGGCAGCGCATCCTAGCTGTCAATGCCCGCTTTCCAGGAAGCAGCCACGATGCATTTATCCTGCGCCAGACTACTGTGGCTGACATGTTCGAGGCACAGCCTCCCCCAAGGGGATGGCTTATTGGGGACAAGGGCTACCCTTTGTGTACATGGCTCATGACCCCGCTCCGCGCGCCCAGGACCCCTGCGGAGGAGGCATACAACGAAAGCCATTAAGCCACAAGAAACATCATAGAGCAAACGATTGGCGTCCTCAAGCAATGGTTCCGCTGCCTGGATCGTTCCGGCGGGCCTCTACAGTATTCGCCGGATAGAGTCTCCCAGTTCGTCGTCGTTTGCTGCATGCTGCACAACCTGGCTATCCGCAGGACTCGGGCACTGCCACCTCACGTTGGACCACCACCTCAGGAGGACGAGCAGGAGGACCATGAGGAGGAGGAGGAGGAGTACCAGCCCAGGAGGGAGCCACAAGGTCCAAGGGCCGTCCGCCGGCGGCTTATTGAACGGCACTTCTAGGCCCCCTGTCAGGGAATGGCTTGTGGCAATGAACGCACCTGAATGCAGCCGCTCCGCAAGCCCTCAGCCGGTTAACGCAACAACCACTTGAAACATGACACCTGGACAAGCTGAATAAATAAAAAGCTTTATTTAACAAACTCAGGGCCCTTCCCACATGAAACAGAGAAACAGACAAGACCCCCAAAAAACAGTCAAAAACATATCTCACTCCCACAACCTGGGGAGGAATAACAAAACTTGTCAATAACATTTGCCTTCATCCTCGGCCTTCCCAAAATAAGCCCCCCCCCCACCTCCAGAACACAACCACCCCCATATAAAAAAACATTTGCCTTCAATTCGGTCTTCCCAAAATAAGCTCCCCCCCCCCCCAGAACACAAACACCCCCATATAAAAAAAATAGTTGGCAACACACTCTACTTGGTGTGCCGAGAGGGCGAGTCCTTGTGCAGGCTTCTCCGGCCCCTGCCCGACCTGTTGCTCCGCCTCAACCTGGGCCCTGTGGGTGTGGCAAGGCTGGGGGAAGACTCCTGAGGGGCACACTGCGTGACGGCAGATGCCCTTGGGGGTCGGCCTAGACGAGGTCCGGCCCTGGAGGGGCCGGCTGCTGACTGCTGCAGCTGTGGCTGGGCAGCATCAGTCTCTGCATCAGCTCATCGCACCTTGGCTGGGGGAGTGGCAGTGGCGGCTGCAGCAATGGGGGCAAGCTGGCTGATGCCAGGCGCTCGCTGGTCGCCAGAGACACTGGCACTCGGCCGGGCTGGCACTGCAGCAAGCGCAGCAATCTGGTGGAGGCCAGACCGCTGTGCTGCAGCAGGGCGGCGGGTGCCCTGGCGATGCTTCCGTGACACCGCGAGTGTGGCAGAAGTGAGTGCCCGAACTGCCCTGGTCTGTGCCCGCATCAGATCAGCCAGTGTCTGCACGGCACCACTCATGAACTCGCGACTCGCGTCCTGTGCTGCCGCGAGTTGGTCGACACCCCTGGCCTGTGCTGCCGCGAGTTGGTCGACACCCCTGGCCTGTGAGTCCCCGAAAGCGGCCACACTATGAGCCAGGGACTCAATGGCCTGAGGCATCTGTCCCACAACCCCCATGAACTCGTTGTAGCGCCGCTCCGAGGCCGCGGACATTTCATCAAGGAGGCGCACCTCCTGGGCGAGGACTGTCTCCGGACTGGAGGGCGGACTCTCCCTCTGGGGAGAAGGCCGCCGAGCTGCCCGACCCTTCCCCCGTGCCTGGACGCCACTGGGCCCAGCAACTGCCCTCCCCTGCAACACTTCCCCCCTCTGGGGAGAAGGCAGCCGTGCTGCCCGACCCTTCCCGCGTGCCTGGACGCCACTGGGCCCAGCAACTGCCCTCCCCTGCAACACTTCCCCCCTCTGGGGAGAAGGCAGCCGTGCTGCCAGACCCTTCCCGCGTGCCTGGACGCCACTGGGCCCAGGAGCTACACCCCCCTGCAACACTTCCCCCTGGCTCTCCTCCAGGCAAGACGTCTCCCCTCCATTGCCATCCCCTGGCGCGGATGAGGGTTCCCCCGATGTGCCGCCTTCCTCTTGGTCCTCGTCGTCCTCCTCTTCCGAGGGACTGGCACTCTCAGCTTCATGGACCTCCTCCTCACCAGCTGAAAGCAGGAAGGCACAAGAGTAGCTTTAGAGTGAGGACAGGGCGTCAGCGAGGGAGGCATGAGTGGTGGCATTATGCGCATTGGTCGGACAGTGGCAAAGGATGTAGATCTGAAGCGCAAGGGGAACGAGAGAGGTCCAAACGGTCATGTCCTTACCATTGGGGCCCAGCACAGGGTCCGCATCACCAATAGCAACGGGCCCAACCACCCGGCCACGCATGAGTCGAGCCACGCGCTCCTCCAGCTCACTGAGCTCCTGGAACTGGGCACGGCCTCCCCCGGTGACATTCCGGCTCTTCATATTCTGGGCCAGCTTGGCCTGCAAGAGAAAGGACGGCCTCTAAGTACAGTGTGGTGCCCTGTTGTTGTGTGCACTGCCTCCCATGGTCGAATAGCTTGGCCAGTGTGTAAAGTGCAGAAAGTGCTATTGATGATCATGCCAGTGCCATAGCTGCGGGAGGAGGGATGGCCATTAGGCCTTTGAGGTCCCTTTGCCCATAATGTGAGGTGCACATGCAAGGATGAGGAGGACACTGGAAAGGCTACTCACCTTGACCAACCGAGTGAGGTCGTTGTACTTCTTGCGGCATTGGTCACCAGTCCTGGGGACATCGCTGGTGGCTGACACCCTGTGGGCGATTTCCCTCCAGGCTCTCCTGAACTGGCTCCTGGGAGCCTTCTTGCCACTGTCCGGGCACAAGATCTCTCTTCTCTTTTCCAAACCCTTAAGCAGCACCCACAAAGCAGGCTCTGAGAAGCGCTGCGCTCGTTCACGGGCCTTCTGCATGGCTTCAGGCGCTATTTGGGTCCACCAGCAGTGTTGAGGCCTAGCTGCAGGGCTCCACTATCCAGGGCGTGGCAGCAGACAATGTCGACCCTTCCCCCTTTAAGAGCTGGCCGGCGTCAGGGTGTCTGCTGTCAATCAAAACATGACCGCACCTGCGCTGCGCCCGGCCTCGGCGTTATCAGTCCGCACCGCCGGCTTAGCGCCTAAAGAAAGGAGTGCAACGCCAGTTTCAGCGCTCGCCCAAACTCCTTGGCCAAATCTACTGAATTTCGGCGAAGTGGCCTACACTTTCCGGCGGGCGCTAACTTTAGCGACCGCCCAACTTTAGCGCCCCAAAAGTGGCGCGACTGAATTTCTAGGCCTTAGTGTGTTTACACACATGCACTGTAAACCTATCTTAGGCCTACTTGTATTCTCTCTTAGTCTGACCCCATCTAATATCGTACTATGTCTTACTGTATTGCTATCTGTCTTTCCCAATCCTTTGTGCACCTTGTTTCTCCTTTCTAATGCTACATCCAGGTGCCCACCCCTGCCAAATTAGTTTAAACCCTCCCCAACAGCACTAGCAAACCCCCCCGCGAAGATATTGGTCCTGGCTCTGTTGAGGTGCAACCTGTCCGGCCTGTACTGGTTCCACCTTCCCCAGAACCGGTCCCAAAGTCCCAGAAATCTAAAGCCCTCCCTCCTGCACCATCTCTCCAGCCACGTATTCATCTGCTCTATTCTTCTATTTGTATACTAACTAGCTCGTGGCACCAGGAGTAATCCGGAGAATACTACCTTTGAGGTCCTGCTTTTTAATCTCTTTCCTTGCTCCCTAAAATCTGCCTGCAGGACCACATCCCTCTTTCTACCTATGTTGTTAATACCGATATGGACCACGACCTCTGGCTGTTCACCCTCCCCCCTCAGAATGTTCTGCAGCCGCTCAGTGACATCCTTGACCCTGGCACCAGGGAGGCAACATACTATCCTGGAATCACATCTCTGGCCACAGAAACGCCTGTCTGTTCCTCTAACTATTGAATTCCCTATCACTATTGCTTTCCCGATTTTCCTCCTCCAAGACCCTGTACAGCTGAGCCACCCGTGATGCCGTAGACTTGGCTCTGGCTGTACTCCCCAGAGGAACCATCGCCCTCACCAGTGAGATGCACTCAGGGGACTCCTGCACTACCTGCTTGATCCTCCTTGTCTGTCTGATGGTCACCCATTCCCTTTCTGTACACTCTTACACTGCGAGGTGACCACCTCTTGAAACGTGCTACCCACGTAGCTCTCAGCCTCACGGATGCACTACAGTAATACCAACTGCTGCTCAAGCTCCGAAACCCGGAGCTTCAGCTCCTCCAGCTGATGACACTTCCTTCACACGTGGTTGTCCAGGACACGGGAAGCATCCTGGAGTTTCCACATGGCACAGGTGGTTAAAAAAGCATATGGGTTATTTATGGGTTTATAAATAGAGGAATAGAATATAAAAAGCAAAGAGATCATGCTAGAACTTTATAAATCACTGATTAGGCCTCAGCTGGAGTATTGTGGACAATTCTGGGCACCACACTTCCGGAAAGGTGTAAAGGCCTTAGAAAGAGTACAGAGGAGGTTTACCAGGTGTTACCAGGGATGAGGGACTTTAGTTATGAGGAGAAGTTGGAAAAGTTAGGACTGTTCTCCTTGGAACAGAGAAGGTTAAGAGGTGACCTAATTGAGGTTTTCAAGATGATGAGAGGTTTTGATTAGAGTAGATGGAGAAAGACTATTCCCTCTGGTGAGTGGGTCAATAACCAGAGGTCATAGATTTAAAATCATTGGCAAAAAATCTAGAGGGGAGATGAGGAATTCTTTTTTCACTCAGTTGTCGAGATCTGGAATGCTTTACCTGAAAAGTTGGTGGAAGCTGATTCCATAAATAATTTTAAAAGGGATTTTGACAGGGATGATTAACTTGCAGGGTTACGGACAAAAAGCAGGGATGTGGGACTAAGCATGACTGCTCTTTCAAAGAGCCAGCACAGGCACGATGGCCTGAATGGCCTCCTTCTGCACTGTAAATTTCTATGATTCTATGACGGCTGGAGGCTACTCAGAAAACGGTCCAGGTTTTTTTTGTTGGGGCATGGAGGAGCAGGAGTGCTCACTGAAAATGTATTTACCTGCTTTTCTTGCATTTGATTCATAGCTACAGTGCCTATTTAGTTGTGATTGTTATTTTTATGAGTGTGAGGTGCTAATAAGATGCAAGTGTGAAATTTGCATGTAAAGAGGAATGGCACCCAAGGTATAAAAGACACAGACATTCACAAAACACAATGGTCCCAAAAGCCTTGATATTGCTCTGCTGAACCAGGACTTCCGTCTGCCAATGCTGTCTAGAACTGTCACTGCCATCAATGTATCTTCAAAATTAGCATATCTGTTGGTGTTTCAGTAGCACAACACATGGGAGTACTGTACTTCTGTGCTTGGAAATTGCAACCTTTAAAATGCCAAGTATGGCTGAAGATCGCACCAATGGGCTGGAGGAGCTGCAGGTAAGTGGTCAAGAGTTTGGCACAGTGAGCTGACTGTCAGGTAGCTGTAATGGATGAATCATATAAGATTTTTTGGCACTTGTAAAGAATGTCATCAAGTGCAGGAGCAGGCAAAGGCACCGACAGAATGAAGCAGGGCATTGGAAGGAGGTGGAAAATAAGAGCCCAAAATATTTAATGAGACCGACTGTCAGACACAAAGGAGACTGCCAGTTGTCCGTGGGAGGAAATCTCAGGGAAGTGCCTCCCCTATGCATGGAGGGAGGTGTCTCTTTCACCCTCAGAATTCAAACCAGTGCCCGAAGAAGAGAATGGCAGGCAAGGTAACAAATTGGCTACTGTGCATTTTCATCCTTGGACACCATGGGCACCAATAGACTGTTAACTCTCTAAAATCAATCCCTCAAATGCTAGCCTTCACCTAATTCACTCAGTTATTACAGGAGAAACCTGCGCACAATGCCCAGCAAGGTAGGGTACTAAAGTGAGCATTCTGGACATTAGAGAGCTAACCTCCTACAAAGAGCAGGTCATGGAGCTGCTGGGAAGGTACTCTGCTCTAGCAATGAGAGATGGCGAAATCAGTGGGACAGTGCGCACAGCAGGTCACTAGGTGCAGACCTACATAGTTGCATTGGCATCCCTATGAAGCAGCAGACAGCCAGAAGCTGCCACATCCCTCTCTGTCTCCTTTATCCCAATTGTTAGCTTAAACTCTCCTTTCCTGCAGATCAATCAGAGCAATGGGGCAGGCGATGAGAAAGAGAAGGAAGATGAAGAGAAGCAGGAGGGAAAAAAGTAGTTTCTGATGATGATGAGGAAGAGAATGTTGAAGACAAGGCCACACAGGAGTCTCTGGAGCAAGATCCTGTCACTAATTCCCTCAGTTCCTCTGCCCCAAACTCCTTGATGTCATCCGCTGCATCACTTGCTTTCTAACTCCTGTACACCAGCTCAGAAACTTTCATCAGGGGGGAATTATTAGATAGTATAAGTGAAGATGTGGCACCAGGTGATTTACAGAGCATGAGGGAGCCAGAGAAATGGGGAGTGGATGAAGCTTTGCCAACTTCCCAGCCGAGGCAGAGGTGTAGGTTGTCCATGGGGTCGAAGTCTTGGGACCCAGATCTGATGATCTATTCACCTGAAAAGAAGGATGATGCAGCAGCATTATACCTACATGCAAGCACTGAGATCAGTCTGCTAGGATGGACCACAACTGACAGCTGTGACTCCGGAGATGACCGTCCCCATTTGTAGTAACATCAGGAAAGCTTTTTCCTCATTGCAGAAATCTGTTGAGTGTATGGCATCATTGGAATCTCCGACACCCCCCACCTCCGAAACGGCTAGGGACCAGTTGGCGCCTCATCCACAACAGAAACACAGACTGCTGCTCTGGCCTTTGAGGGTTTAAGAGGCACAACGTGTGCACAATTGCGTACTTAATAACTGGCCTTGAATCTGGCCAAGACTGTTGAGAATCAAGTTATGCACTCTAGTGGGCCCCAAGTGAAGTGATTTTGACCAGTCTTATTTAATCTAATTCCTGGAAAAGAGTCCACAGCACAAAACTACCCATTGCTTGGCACCAGAAAAGCCACATAAATGACAGTTTTGGAAATGTTATTTTGGCCGACTAGGTTCTACTGCAGTTTGGGTCAAGCACACTATTGTGATACTTTAGAGGAAAGTTTATCCTTCATCTAACGCATTCTATATAGGACCTGGAAAGCCAACACAAAGTGGGAAAATATTCTTTTCTCAGTATTGATATTCCTCACTGGAATACACAAAAAATTCACTTCCAAAAGATCATTTTAACTTTTTCTTTAGTTTTGCTGGAATTGTTTATATATAGCATCTTTATTCTGGATGCTGATAGGAAAGTAACAAACAAAAATAAAACGTTCACCTTAAATCTCACTACTAGTGGGAATTTATATAGAATATTGAATTTGATTGAAATACTTGACTAATGCTGATTTCATCTAATACCTTATGCAGGTAGAAGTAAACTGGGAAAAAATCCAAGCCAAAATCGAAATGGAGATTGCAAAAGAACGAGAGCGCGCAGTTACTGTTACTGGTGTAGGTTCAACAGGATCCAGGAGTACATCCTTACACCGGTAAAGCAAGTGCTCAGGGTTAGGTTAACTTTAGATGGACCTTATATAGCAGACCATTTAATCTCCTCAAAGTTCTTCCTTCCTTACACTTGGAAGACCTTGGGATTACATGTTAAATAAAGTTCAGTAAGTTTATTTTTTAATCACAGTACAACAGTAAATACATATTTTTCAAGTAAAATCATTAATATGCTGTTATTAATTGAGAATATATTAGTGTCTTTTTCAGAAAATTGTGGTTTTCTCTTCTGTATTAAATTGAATGTAGAATTAGTTTATTTTAAAATAAATGTAATCAACTTCTGAGGCTTGTGTTGCAGTTCTGACATCAAACAATCATCATCTTAATAAATGTTCTCATTGTATGTTACTGGTAATAAATTACAATTGTTTAATGTCATTTGGAGTTTTTGCATTTAATGCACATTATATCATATTTCAATACTGTGCATATGCATGATTATTTTGACAGACTGGTTAGTACATTTCCAGATGCGAACAGTCATACAAGGGTTTAGCCAAACGATGGGTATATAAATCTTCTGAAAAGTTAAAGTGGTATTTACTTGTGTAGCAATGGACAGTATTTGTTGAATATGAAATGAGGGAATTATTAAGTTATTTTATGCATTAACTTGAAACATAAGAAACATGTGCTTCTGTTATGGTTATATTAAACAGTGTGCAATTTGACATTTTATATGCTTTTTAGAAATGTGCTTATAATCTGTTATAGTATCACTTTTTTAACATTACACATTTATATAAAATACCTTTTAAATGGTACTGTACTTTAATTTTTTTCCAAAAAGAGTTAATATTGAATATTACAGATTATTAGATCATTATGGTCAAGCAAATGCATTTAATACGAGAGCACAATTAAAACATGTTCCTAGAGAGCAGTGAGCAGAATTCTTAAACTGCAGTTTTTGGCCTATTGACTGATAGTCACAATGCTTGATCAAGTTTGATGCTAGAATAAAGGGCCTTGAACTGTTGAAAGAATTCAGCTATGCTTCATGCTTGGTTAGTTTACCATCCCTTGTGTCACCACAAGTTACTCTGGAATGTTTATTTTTGCCATAATAGAACATTGCTTCATCAGCAGTATTTCCTAAACAAATTTTAATAATTCCTACACTGTTCCATTTTAATTTATCTAAAAGTGTTAGTAAACTACAGAACCTAGAACCAGTTCCATAGAAAAAAATCTATTCTGCAGCAGCTGAAAATATTAATTTCCTGGTTACACTATTTATACAAGAATCTATTGAGTGTGTCTTTTAAAAACAACAGGGTTGTCACTATGATGTTTAGCACAAACACTCATTGACACACTGTAAATGGTTGTCATCGAAAGCCATTGACTTTTGAACTCATTGTCACCATCAAGAGAATCTGTTCACTGAAACCTTATCTCTCTTCACTATGACTTTGATATAAATGGAGGAAGTAATAAGCAATAACAACACACATGAAGGCCAGAGCCAACCCACAAGCCTGTCACAGCAGTTTTTAGCAGAAAAATAAAAAAAATGCTAGTTTTTAGATTTTGTTTTAGCACTTTTAGGGTGAGGGGCAGTTTATTCAAAGTATGAATGACAGACTTAGAGTTCCTGACTGTAGCCCTACAAAATGGAGGATAGGAGTATGTGTGTAATATGTACATTTTCTTCTACAATACAGGAAATGTCATGGCCAGAATAAATAATGACATCTCAGAAAGTGATACTGACCATAACTCACAAGCAACAACGCCATAAGTGAGTTCTGGTCAGCTTTATGATTGGAGATATTTATAATATCGAGTTGCTGGACTTGGCCGTAACCTATATTATTTAACCACACTTTTTAAGCAACCTGTTACCCTTGGTTTAACTCTGTATTCATTCATTTTAATAAGTGCTGTTAAAAGATTAATTGGCTCTTTAGCACTTCCACAAAAATATATGAACTGTTTGTCATAGAAGATCTTGGTTGCCATCTTCAAAATACCCCAAAATGGAATATTGAGGTTACAACCCTAAATATAGAAGAAAGTTGTCACTGGCCTGGATAAATGTTTAACTTCAGAATTCATTCAAAATTAAATTAATTTTTAAAAGTGAGGATAAAGATTTAGGGCTGGATTTTACCAACCCTAGTGGGTCCATGACGGGCAACGTCAGTGGTGGGTCCCGGCCTTGCTGCCGGCTCCAGCCTGCTGTCGAAAATGATTTTCCTCTGATTAGGCTTGCTAAGCCTGCCCGGTGTGTTTGCCGGCCAGTTGAAGGAAGCGGGTCTGATGATGTCATTCGATGACACGTCATCAGCCGGTTTCCTTAAAGGGACCGTGCGCAAATTAATTTTGACATTTGTGCTGTCCGTGTTCTATAGCATTGAGGTGCTGCAAACACTAACACGCACTGCACAAAGGTGCAGGGCTGCACCCAGGCTCTCTCATGACTCCTTCAAACATTGAAATCTTTATTTTCAACACTTTGCATTCTTGGACAGATTTGTGTGAACCTTTGGAAGTGGCTTAGTGAGTTGCAGTGAATGGTGAGACATAACGGTACCTCCTGCAATGGTCATAAGTGTGAAATAAATGGCCTGGGCATTGTAGGGATGCTTTATGGTGTTGATGTAGGGTGGTGCCAACCTGGCATATCATGTGGCAGCCAGGGTGTACAGCGTCAAGTGAAGTAAATCTGGCCATGGTGAGGCCATACCTGGCCTCCCGGGCAGCAATGTGCTTGGGTGTTGATGCACTCTGTCCTGTGCAGCATTAGTTGATTGCGGAGAAGGTTGGTGTTGTTGTTTGTGCTACTGGTGTGCCTGGTGCTGTTGGTGTTGGGGTTGATCGTGGTAGGATTCTGAGGACCAAGGTGAGATAGTTTCAAGGGCACTGATGCTGATGTAATAGATGGCATGTGCGCTTGAGATGACCGAAGCGATCTGTCAGTGGTGAGAGAGGTTGTTCCAATGAGGTGACACTGGATAGAGAGTTCACTCCAAACACTTGCAACCTGCATAAAGCTCAATCTGTCTTCCAAATGCAGTAAGCAACAGCTTCTGAGCTTGGAAAGTGAACAGATGTGAGATGGGAGCTTTTATAGCACATTTGCAGCTGTCAAGTAATGAGATGATTCCATGGTCATACAACTCCCAGCCTGCTTACCTGACATGATCCCCGAGCAGTGTGGACCCCATGGGCGAGTGAAGGTGCGCTGAAAATACTTCTTAATGGGCTGTTAACAAGGTCATAATGACCTGAATTGCCTCCCCCGCCGCTGTGTGTCGGGTCTGTTCAGCGCTTACCGACCCGACATCTGGGAAAGACACGTGGCGGCGGGTTGACAGCGGTGTCCCAATCCGCTGACAAAAAAAATATTCTCCCATCCAACCCGCCATCGAATGCACCCGCTGACCCCCCAGAAATTAACCCCCATAGATTTGGGACTGGGTGGCACTGTTCTTTCCCCTTTTGCGATCTGGATTTGAATCCAGCCCAGACCGATGGAATTAAAATCTTTTCTGATTGCTGGTAGTAAGGCCCCTGTGTGAAATGCATTTGGGTAATCACAGCATACTTGCTAGTATGCACTGAGCGCCCCTAATATCACAAGATAATTACAGATGAGGAAGGCCATTTTAGTTCATTCATCCAGATTGACCCTAAAGTCCCCGCACTGTAGTGTCCAGTTGTTTCTTAAATGATTTCAGGGATTTTGGGGGGAATTTTAACATGAAAAAACCGGTGGGTTGATGGCGGGGTGGAAGTTAAAGTTTAAAAAATCTAAATCCCGGCCCCACCTGCCTCCAATCCGCCCACTTACACCTTTTACTCAGGTGGGACGGGGGGCGGGCAGCTAACCTGCTGCCAAGAGGCGGGTTAGCATTTTAAATATGATAATGAGACCTGAAGCCTCTGCTTTAACCTGCTGTGCAGGTTTTACTGTGGCCGGCCGGGGATTCCGGACCTCAGGATTCCCGGTAGCTGCAGCAAGGCGAGCACAGCCTCCGGGAGCAATCCTCGTGGAGCAGTAGTGCTTCCTCACAGCCCCCCAAGCTCAGCCACCAGCAGCCCACCTCTCTCCGGGGTCAGGGATTGGACAACCCCCCCCACTCCGGGGTCAGAGAATGGATCCCACCCTGGGATTGGAACTCACCCCCAGGGTCGGGAATCTGACTCCCCCAGGGATCGGACCCTCACCCCCAACCCACCCCGGGCTTAGAAACCCCCGCCTCCCCCCCGGGGAACGAATTCACCCCCGAGGTCGGGGATCGGACACCCCGGGGATCGAACTCACCCGAGGATCGGACACCAACCCCTGGGCTTGGAACCCCCCCCCGCATCGAACCCCACATCTACCTGTTGGTCGCAGCCCCTCCTCCAGTGTTCCCCACCCGACTGGAAGCCAGTTAAAACTCCACAGCGGGCAGGGAAACCCAGACTTCCGGGTTTCCTGCGGTCTACCACCCTTGCCCCCCCTCCCCTTCATCTGGGCTGGTTGGAAACTTAAAAATCCAGCCCTTTGCCTCCACTGTTCGATCCAGGAGTCCATTCCATGTGTTGATCACTATTTGTGTGAGGAAAACCTTCCTGATATCAGTCTTAAATTTGCCTTTAACTAGTTGAAACCTGTGACCCTCCCTTGGCATACTTTCACAATTTCAATTAAAATTAATTTCTGGTTTTACCCTTTCCATACCATTTACAACTTTGTATCCCTCGATAAACTCACCTCTAAGATCTCCTTTCAAGGCTGAAGAGACCAAGTTTATCCATTCTTTCTTAATAACTGAGATCTGTAAAACTGGGGGTGATCCCAGTGGCACTGACCCAAATGATTTGAATGTCTCCCTAGTGTCTTGGTGACCAGAACTTGACACAGTGCTCAAGATACGGTCTGACCAGAGTACTGTACAATTTGACCATGACTTCCTCAGTCTTGTATTCTGCTATTTTGGCTACATATTTCAATATTCTATTGGCTTTGTTATTGCTGCTCTGAATTGATTTTGACATTTTGAGCATCAAGTCTACTAATTTGGTACTAATTGGCAATAAAAATGAATTGTTTGGAAAATGGAACTGCCTTAATAACATAAGAATGTGGTTAAGACACATTGGTCGGAACTTCAGCTTCGGCCAGGGCATACAACGGACAATATCGAATCGGCTGCCCATTCTATACCCTGCCCAACTTTCTCTTCCATTGTAAAAGCGGGCAAGGTGTATAAAGAGCAACTGATTCGACATCGCTCATTTTATGCACCCGCAAAATTCATAGTTCCACCCATTGTTGGGATAGTGTATGAAGAACATTAACCTGAAGCTGGCTGTGCTAACCAAACCCGGGATTTCTTACTGGCACTAGATGCCTCAAATGGGGAGCTGGTCCATTTCCCAGCACCAACATTCTTTACCACGATAAGCACAAAAATGTACCTAAATGTTATTTATCAAAAGATTGTAAGTATACGATTACAGGGATGAGCACTGTGCACACAACATTCTATAGTACAATGGCCGTGGGGAAATTGCTTTTAACCAGGAGACTTCAACTTTTTAATACATGTTTTGATTGGGACTGAGCTGTTGAACTAAACTAGCTCCATAACAAATTATTTAACTATTATATATTTTTGGCATAAGACAGCAATCAATAGATCATTGCAATTTGGGGATGGTGAGAATGGTTTCTATACTTGTTCCTAGGATAGCCCAGTTTTGACAAAACTGTAAAATCTAGAATAGGTTTATGGTTTTGTTTCATGTGTATTATACAACATAGTTCAATCTAAACAGGCCAAGTTAATGTTTAGAATCAGAAATTATGACGAGTGCATTTATAGTTAAATTTTGACTTGTACATATCTAATCAAGCTTTACTTCGATCAACTGCACTGATCTGGTTAATTACAGTTCTGTTTTTGTGCTGTTCTTTATTACAGAATGGCAACAACAGCACAGCAGATTATAGATAACATTCGTCCAATTGCTCACTAAACAATTTTCAGCACATTATCTAGGTAAATCTAAAAATTAGGAGCATAGATTATTTGAACTCAATAAGGCAGCACATATTTTTTAAATAATTGACACAGACTCTGTTGTATGTTTGTTAGATACAGCATTGGTCTAGTGACTACATTAATCAACTAGTCATTTGTTTGTTGACCTAAATCAGGATAACATATTGTACAGCAAATGCTATAAAAGATTGTTTTTCCTGTGATTTTTTTTATTAGGTTAGGTATTGTGCTGATCAAGGTGAGCGATGACAGTGATGTAGAATGGAATGCTTTTCCACTTACTGCTCCATGTGTCAGTATCATTCACCAATGGTATAAACACCAACTACACAGAGGTTAAAATGCGCTGGAACGTTATGGTTCTTAGTTTAATTCTTGGTCCAAACAACAACAGTTGTGCACCTCTTCGCACATGAAGCGTCAGTAAGAGAGAAAAACAGCAGCCATGAAAGCTGGAGTAGAGAGGGAACAGGACACAGCTAGGAAGGGTGGGGGTAGCTAGTGCATATACACCTTTGTGGGAAAATCAAAAGTGGAAAAGTCAATGCAGAAATAAAAAGGACATCAGTAAGGGCTAAAAGGAGAAAAGAAAATTGTGATGACAAAGAGTCCAGGAGCGAGTTCAGGGAGAAACACCAAGTTGAGCGCAAGGGAAAGAGAGCATAAAAGAAGGTAAGAGGCAGAACTAAGACAGGGACACAATGGGGAAGAGTGCCTAAGAGAGTTCTGGGTACAGGGAAGAGAGCACGATGGAGATCCCTGAGTGCAGGGCTCCTGAGACCTGAGTGCAACAGCGGCACAAAGAAGCCTGCAGAGGAAAGAAAGTGCCCATAGAGAGCTCTGATTGCCCAGAAGCAGAGTGCAGAGACAGGAAGCCAGCCAAAACAGTCCTTCAGCCTAGAAAACCATTGCAGAGGCAAAAGGGAGAAAGGAGAGAAAAGAGGAAAGTGAAAAAGAGTGAGGGGAGGAACATAAGTCAGGAAGGGAGGAACAAAAATGGAGGCAAGTGAAACAGAGTGACTACTTCAGTAAAAGTGACAATGAAAGGGTTAAAATTGTGCAGTAATAGATGGCACATAATGTGCATTGGAACACCAATATGTGACACACAGGCCTACATCGTTGGATTCCATATTTCAGCAGTAGAGGTAGATTTTCAACTTGGTACCTGGGCGTAAAACTGGTGTTGCAGATCAGCCACCCAGTACAGAAACACATCAATTTTCAACGGAACAGAAAATCAGTCAGTTTTTATAACAGGCTGATCTGTAATGCTAGTTTAGTGCCTGGGCAGCAAGTTGCAAGTGTACCCCTTGAGGTTTTGAATTCTCTATTTCAGCTGTGATGTGATGCACATAGAGATAATGGGAGTATCTCCCTGATGGAGTGGATCACCTGCCCATTGTAGAACCTGACCAATTGTCAAATTTTGTTTGATAACGCTTCTGTGAAGTGCCTTTGAACATTTTACTAGGTTAAAGATGCTATATAAATGTTGTTGATTGCACTCTGCCAGGTTACCATCCAAGCGGCAAGTCGAAAATTACCTCCAACATGTTTCCCCATGGCTGGAGGAGGAAGGAAGGAAAAATCAGAGGAGTCTATATTTTGGATCACTCATTAGCACTTTCTGGCACCCAGTGAAAAGTGTTATTGGTGGTTTCAGAGTAAGCCCCTCAGCTATGAAAACTGTAACCTGGGGGAGAGATCTGTAAGATTGGGAAAAAAGTGGGAGAGAGGAGTATGTGTACCCTCGCTGGACAACAACATACCTTCAAAAAGAGAAAAGCAGAGATTTGGTAACTTGTAGATTGAGAATTATATGATAGCCACACAAATAATAACCACTGTGTCCATTTCTATAATTTAACTTCTGCTATTTCAGTTATTGCATGTATTGCAGATTCCTCCTTCCCTTCCAAAGGAGCCTCAGATTGCATTGATTTAAGCCATAGAGGCATTTTGCTTAAGATTGTGGAAATAAGTAGTGACTACAAAATAATGCATCCTGTAACTGAGCTGTTTTTATTGTCAAGTTTTTGCTCTCAGAACTATTCATAATAAACAATTGAAAGATTTCCAGTCTCCTTTGGGAAACTGCAGACTTTTTGCTCTGCCAAATACTCAACATGCATTTGTTATTTTTGTTGATTGTGTATATAGTGTGTAATAAATTTCCCAGCAATCTTATGCCAAAAAGCAAACTTATTAGCAAAGTATTATTTAGGTGATTGCATATACCTTCAATTGTGAGTTATTGTCATCATTATCACACTTTCAACTGCTTCATACCACTCAGCATTCTTGCAGCAAGTAAACTGAACAAAATAGTTATTTGAATATGAATAGTAAAGTGAAAAAGAAATTAGTAGCAGTGAGTTAAAAGCCATAACTCAACCTATTTTGCTGACACTCATGAACCATCCAAGCATCACTCTGACAGTTTATGGTGTCATCAGAACTGCTCAGTTGAATTACTTGCCATCTTTTATCCTAATGTAAAATTTGAAATGTATAGTATGAGTAGTCTCCAGAATATTTTTTCATAATGTCATACATTGACGTGATGCCTAATCTATAACCACTATGATAACAGTGCCTGGTTATGGAATTGAACTTTTATTCCTGTACAGTAATCAACAGTAGATCAAAACATATTTTAACCCTTGCTCATTCTACTCGTGTACAAAAGCCCAAATTACCAGTGGAGAGAATCAAAAAAGCAAAATCCCTTTGAAATGATTTGGACTTGAATGTAGGAAGTATGATTAAAAAGTTTGCAGATGATACAAAAATTGGCCATGTGGTTGATAATGAAGAAGAAAGCTGTAGACTGCAGGAAGATATCAATGGACTGGTCAGGTGGGCAGAACAGTGGCAAATGGAATTTAGTCTGGAGAAGTGTGAGGTAACGCATTTGGGGAGGGCTAACAAGGCAAGGGAATACACTATAAATGGTAGGACACTGAGAAGTGCAGAAGAGCAGAGGGCCTTGGACTGCATGTCCACAGATCCCTGAAGGTAGCAGGGCAGGTAGATGAGGTGGTTAAGAAGGCATACGGGATACTTGCATTTATTAGCCAAGACATAGGGGTCGATTTTCCTGGAGCCGTCAGGCGGGGTTTCAGGCATTGGGGGGGGGGGGAAAATCCCGAATTCGGGGGTCCTGACATCATCCCGCCCAAACCCCGCTCCGCGCAAGTTTCAGAGGCGGCGGGTACCCGCCCCGCACTGGGACCCGCCGACCCCAGGCGGGAAGGGATTAGTGCCAATTAACTGCTTGTTAACAGGCAGTTTTTAGCCTAATCCCTATTTTGAGGGGTGTCGTGTGGGATTCCCGACGGCTCCAAACCACGCCAGGTTAGAGCAGGTGGGCCGTCGGGTTGAAGGAGTTGGAGGGGTCGCGATGTCGGTGTTCAGGTGAGTGATGGGTGCATGAGTGCAAAGTTGGGTTGGGTAGGATTGATTGGGGAATGGCACTCAAAGGGTTGACGGTGGATAGGCAATGGCAAACATTCAAAGACCAAATGGATGAGCTACAGAATTTGTCCATCCCAGTTTGGCATAAAAATAAAACAAAAAAGGTGACTCAACTGTGGCTAACAAGGGAAATTAGGGATAGCATAAGATCCAAGGAGAGGACATATAAATTGGCTAGAAAAAGCAATAATCCTGAGGATTGGGAGCAGTTTAGGAGTCAACAAAGGAGGACAAAGGGATTAATTAAGAAAGGGAAAATAGAATATGAGAGTAAGCCAGCAGGGAACATAAAAACTGACTGTAAAAGCTTTTATAGATATGTGAAGAAAAAAAGATTGGTGAAGTCAAGCGTAGGTCCCTTACAGTCAGAATCAGGGGAATTTATAATGGGAAACAAGGAAATGGCAGACCAACTAAATACATACTTTGGTTCTGTCTTCACAAAGGAGGACACAAATAACCTCCCAGAGATGCTGGGGAACATAGGGTCTGATGAAAGGGAGGAACTGAAAGAAATCAGTATTTGTAGGGAAATGGTGTTAGGAAAATTGATGGAACGGAAGGCCGATAAATCCCCAGGGCCTGATGGTCTACATCCCAGGGTACTTAAGGAAGTGGCCCTAGAGATAGTAGATGCATTGCTGGTCATCTTCCAGAACTCGATAGACTCTGGAACGGTACCCATGGATTGGAGGGTAGCTAATGTTACCCCACTATTCAAAAAAGGTGGTAGAGAAAAAGCGGGGAATTATAGACCGGTAAGCCTGACATTGGTAGTGGGGAAAATGCTAGAGTCTATTATAAAAGATGTAATAGCAGAGCACTTGGAAAGCAGTGACAGGATCGGACAAAGTCAACATGGATTTACAAAAGGTAAATCATGCTTGACTAATCTACTGGAATTTTTTGAGCATGTAACTGGTAAAATAGATAAGGGAGAACCAGTGGATGTGGTGTATTTGGACTTTCAGAAGGCTTTCAATAGGTCCCACATAAGAGATTAGCATGCAAAATTAAGGCACATGGGATTGGGAGCAAGGTATTGACTTGGATAGAGAACTGGTTGGCGGACAGAAAGCAAAGAGTTGGAGTAAACGGGTCGTTTTCCGAGAGGCAGGCAGTGACTAGTGGGGTACCGCAAGGATCGGTCCTAGGACCCCAGCTGTTCACAATATATATTAATGATCTGGATGAGGGAATTGGATGTAATATCTCCAAATTTGCAGATGACACAAAGCTGGGTGGGAGGGTAAGCTGTGAGGAGGATGTCGTGAAACTCCAGTACGATTTGGACAGGTTGGGTGATTGGGCAGAAACATGGCAAATGCACTATAATGTGGATAAATGTGAGGTTATCCACTTTGGTGGCAAAAACAGGAAGGCAGATTATTATTTGAATGGCAATAGATTGAGAGAAGGGGAAGTGCAAAGAGACCTGGGTGTTATTGTGCACCAGTCGCTGAAGGTAAGCATGCAGGTGCAGCAGGCGGTTAAGAAGGCAAATGGTATGTTGGCCTTCGTAGCAAGAGGGTTCGAGTACAGGAACAAGGATGTCTTGCTACAGTTGTACAGGGCCTTGGTGAGACCGCACCTTGAGTATTGTGTGCAGTTTTGGTCACCTTACCTGAGGAAGGACATTCTTGCCATGGAGGGAGTGCAGCGAAGATTCACCAGGCTGATACCTGGGATGGCAGGAATGATGTATGAGGAGAGATTGTGTCGATTGGGCTTATACTCACTGGAGTTTAGAAGATTGAGAGGGGATCTCATCGAAACCTATAAAATTCTGTCAGGTCTGGACAGACTAGATGCAGGAAGGATGTTTCTGATGGCCGGGGAGTCCAGAACCAGGGGTCATAGTCTAAGGATAAGGGGTAAGCCATTTAGAACTGAAATGAGGAGGAATTTCTTCACCCAGAGAGTGGTGAACCTGTGGAATTCTCTGCCGCAGAGGGCGGTGGAGGCCAGTTCATGAATATATTCAAGAAAGAGTTGGATATATTTCTTGAGGCTAATGGGATCAAGGGATATGGGGAGAAGGCAGGGACAGGGTACTGAAATTGGATGATCAGCCATGATCTCATTGAATGGCGGAGCAGGCTCGAAGGGCTGAATGGCCTACTCCTGCTCCTATCTTCTATGTTTCTATGTAAGTGTGTTTGGTGTGTCTAAAGTGTGTAAAGAACTTTTACTTACCTGTACTTACCTTAACAGCCTTTCTTCCTGTAGGCGTCGGGAGCGCATCACTCAGCCGGCACTTAAAGCTGAATGGCTGCGATCTGTGAAAAGTGACAGCCTTCAGCATTGAGTGTTGCTGAGTGTTCTAACTGAGTCTGTGCATAAGGACTCATGTTAGAACTCAGACTGTCAGTGTTTGACAGCTTCAAACAGCTGTGAAACGCTGATATTTCATCTGTCAAGAACTCTTGACAGATGAAATTGCAGTCTGTGACGTCACCTGTTGCCGGGTGGCCCTTAATTGGCCTACTGAGCCCGTTGGGTGGGCTCAACAAGGTCAATCAAGGGAAAATCGCGCGGATTGGCCGGACGTCGATGTAGGCGGGTCTAAAACCCGAAAGTTGTAGTCCTGCCTTCTTCCCGACAGCTTCGGGAAAATCGACCCCATAGAATATAAGAGCAGGGAGGTTATGCTTGAACTGTATGAAACACCAGTTAGGCCACAGCTAGAATACTGCATGCAGTTTTGGTCACAGGAAGGATGTGATTGCACTAGAGGGGGTGCAGAGGAGATTTACGAGGATGTTGCCTGGGCTGGGGAGTTTTAACTATGAGGAAAGATTGGATAGGCTGGGGTTGTTTTCTTTGGAATGGAGGAGGATGAAAGGAACCTAATTGAGGTGTATAAAATTATGAGGGGCCTAGATAGAGTGGATTGGAAGGACCTATTTTCCTTAGCAAAAGGGTCAATAACCAGGGGGCATAGATTTAAAGTAATTGGTCGGAGGTTTAGAGGGGATTTGAAGAGAATTTATTTCACCCAGATGGTGGTGGGGGTCTGGAACTCACTGCCTGAAAGGGTGGTAGAGGCAGAGACCCTCATCACATTTAAAAAGTACTTGGATATGCACTTGAAGTGCCGTAACTTACAAGGCTACGGACCAAGGGCTGGAAAGTGGGATTAGGGTGGATAGCTCTTTGTCGGCCAGCACGGACAAGATGGGCCGAATGGCCGCCTCCTGTGCTGTAAATTTCTATGATTCTATGATCATATGGCATTATATTTTAATTCTGATACTTTCTTCCGGCACCGTATAAATAGTATCTCCCCACTAACAATTTTCATTCTTTTTGCCATATGGCAGTAGCTACTACATCTTGTTAGCCCAGCTCTGGAAAGTTATTCATGTATTTCTTGCAGTGCATTGGATTTCTTCCTGTTAAAGTTGTACACACTTTATTTATTGCTCGAATGGAGTGTTGAAACAGAACATTTCTTTACTTAAGCACTGCTTCCAGTATCGTTTTTTCATAGTTTTCAGTGAAGTGTAATATTTTTTTCCATAAATACTTGAGGATAAAGCATCATAGAGCCTGATCATGGAATAATCCTTTAATATTCTAGCCTCATTTAGTCATTTTCAAGATAGTTGGAGGTGTAAATGCAGCTCACATTCATTTGAATCACCCTGTGCATAAAACTAAAAGAAAATGCAACACTGGTTTAAAATAGTGAAGAGTTAATTTGAATATCATAAATACAATGATCTATGTGAACCCATGTAATAGGATTTTTCTTTCCCTTGTAAACATACTATAACTGAATCATATTTGAGAAACAGGAGTTATCCATTCACTAAAGTAATTGAAAAAATATATAAGCACAGAGCCCCATATTTTATCCTCTGTACTGTAAAGAAATTCAATTAATTGTCTGTTTATACCTTAAGCTCTACAATTATTTTCCTATTTGAGGGGTTGAGTGGCTGGCCAGTTTAAATTGCTGTTTTTTCACCTCTGGGACTTGGTTCTGAATCCAGCCCAGACTGATGAGATAAATGTTTCCTCTCTGTGATAGCTATTACAATCATACATGGAAATAATTTAGGCAATCTCAAACCATTTCTCGTAAGTTAAGTCTGCAGTACAAAACTGTGCATAATTCAGCACCACATTGACAATAACATCCAGAAAGGCCATAAGGATGGCTGGTGTGGCAAATAAAAATAATGTACTATGAATAGATATGTGAAATGCATCACACTTTTCAGAGGCTCTGTTAAAGGCACATCGATGAGCAGCATAGCGGGGCTATACTCTGCATCTGGCCTATAGTTATACCTGAGCTGAGGTTGTTTAATGCTGGCACAAGGTCCCAACTCTGAGAAACTGAGATTCTTAGTCAGCCTAGAGGAATCCTAACTGAAGACCTCTCTTTCTTAAGTACGCAGTACTAGACATCACTGGCTATTATCTACTTCTAATAGAATGTTATAGAGTCATTTTAGTTTCCCAACAGTGACATTACTCACCTTGGTGAACATAACTATTTTGTTATTTTTATCTATTTGCACTTTAACATATGTTGTATTGAATCATTGAAGACAAAGCAACAAGTGGTTTTGTTTTGAAATTAAACATGAATTTTCATTTGCTTTAATAAATAAGCAGATCTCAACAGAAATAAGTAAATCTTTTATAGTTACAGTATGCCAACTCATAGTTGCAACACGTACAGGGGACAACTAACTACTCTGAAAAATATTTGTGTAGACTTGTATCTCTTCAATCAAAAAAAAGTGTTTTCTTCACTGTTGGGACTCCAATAAATGAGCACCAAACCAAATTAAAAACCTGAAGTAACTCAGATTCTCATGCTGTATAAGTACCATGGCATGGGCTATTTTATTTTCTCCTTGTGCTTCAATGGCTTCATGGAAAACTTGTTCAAGTATTTGGTTTTTAGCTGATTTTGAACATTTTCTTACATTACAAGAAGAAACCAACTATCTTATGTCAACATAGTTCAATTTTAGGTTTTGACTCTGTGAAGCTGACATTCAGAGTCAGCCTAGAGAAATCCTAACTGGAGCCCTCACAAGACCTCTTTTTTAGTATTTGGCTTGAATCATCCCTGGTTATTGTTATCCACTTCCAAAAGAATGTTACAGAATCATTCAGTTGGGGATCTCCACTCTAGTAGCAAGTTGTAATATTCCAGAGGGCTTCAACCTAGGGTTCAAGTACTATTGGCAACAGGTCTTTGGGGCTCTGGATTCAGGACTCTTTGTGAGACTATTACAACTAGACCTACTCATTCACTGCTCCTCCAAACACTCTTTAGTCCCAGAAGGCAAGAGTGAACCAAGTTTTGATCTGGTGGTTTATGAAGAAATGTGTTTTGTGTGGCTTTAGGTTGCAGCCTCTTTGGTGTCTTACTCTGGCAACAGATGTATCTTTCAGAGAATAGGTGCCTATTTACAATTGGGTATTCTGCATCAAGGCCTCTAGATCCAACCAGATATTGTATGATACATCCAATATTGGGTGGATATTTGCTCTTTACTTTGGACTAGATCTACAGCCAATGAATATGCCTTTGGTTGGACTACAACAGTGTGGTAAAGTTTATAAACAATCATGATAACATGAATAATTACATGAGCTCCATCTCCAAACTCTAAAGGGGTAGATGTCCCTTTGATTTTTTGTTCATTGTTGCATTTCTTATTTTCCATGGTTTGTGAAGTTTAACTTTCATTCCATAAATAGTCACTGCACATTTGAAATAGAAAACGATCTCACCCAAAATCTATTGTCTGTATATGTACCATATGTTATTTAAATAAGCATGCTGGGGTTGCTTTTATTGCAAAGCATATGCACTGAAATGTAAACATGTAAATACTTTTCTATAGAATTTGAAAAAAATATAAAGTGGACTAGTTTATATTGAGCCATTAAGTATATATTTGTAGTAATCAAAAAGGAAGCTGCATTGAAGATTATTAAATATTTTTGCAAGCAAACCAAGTAAAGGGTGACAGCTATGCTATTTTGTAACAAATAAGTTAACATTTATTGTTTTTATTCTTTAGTGACAAAAAAATGAATCATCACCAATATCCATGGGCGTTTAATATGCTTAAGGTGTCAGCTCTAGTTTAATAGTAGCACTCTCACCTCTGATTCAGAAGGTTGTGGGTTCCCACTACAGAGACTTGAGCACATAATCCAGACTGATACTTCGGTGCAGTACTGAGGAACAGCTGCACTGTCGGAGGTACTTTCGCATGAGATGTTAAACCAAGGTCCTGTCTGTCCTCTCAGGTGGACATAAAAGATCCCATGGCACTATTCCAAGAAGAGCAGGGGAGTTCTCCCCAGTGTCCTGGTCACTATTTATCCCGCAACCAACATCACTAAAACAGATTATCTGGTCATTATCACATTGCTGTTTGTGGGGCTTTACTGTCAGCAGATTGGTGCTGTGTTACCCTACATTAAAGACTTGCATTTATATACTGCCTTTCATGACCACTGGACGTCCCAAAGTGCTTTACAGCCAATAAAGTACTTTTTGAAGTGTAGTCACTGTTGTAATGTAGTATAGTCACTGTTGTAACATTACAACAATGACTATACTTCAAGTGCATTTAATTGGCTGTAAAGCGCTTTGGAACATCCTGAAGTTGTGAAAGGTGCAAGTTCTTTTAAGTTTTTAGCACAGGGACCACAGACGATAAATTTTATTCTAGAATTCACGGCAACATATTTTAGGGAATGTAATTTGCTGCTTTACTAGAAATGACACAATGTTAGAATGCTCTGATTTTTTTTTAAAGAAAAAATATTTTTAATTGTTTTAAAGTAGTTTATTTTTCTTGTGCTAACTGTGCTGTAGACTGAAGACAAAATTAATTATTTTCCATCAGATTATTAGTATAGAAATATTCTTCTGAAAAATGTATTTGTCTCAAGTATGTGCAGACTTTAGTTCCCTAAGGTTCAACCATAAGGTTAGATAAACAATGTTGGTGAAAGGATAAATGTATTTATGCTATGGTTTGTTTATTTATAATAGATTTGTAATAAATATTGTGATAGGGATCAGTTGTAAGTCCAGTTACATTATCAGTTAAAGCCAGAGATCCAATATTAGTAGGTCAACATTTTTTGATTTTTCAGAAATATATTGGTTTTCTATTTAGTGTTTACAATTATAATTCCAGATTTTCAGACAAGATGTCTTATACTATAACAGCTTTACATTTGTCACTGAAACTATTATTGGCTATTATTCTGATTCAATACCATCTGCAAGAATCGTCAAATACTGATAATGTGCTGAAGTGATGAGTATCCAAACAGTTGTGCGGTCGTATTGCATCAGTGCAATTGTTTCCTTTGAAAACTTAACATAAATGTAAATTCAACTGACTTGAGGAATTATTGCTCATGTAAAATCATGTCAAGTAGTCGAACTAAATGTCAATGGCACCACCTATTGTAAAGCAAGTAAATATTGCAGTTATTAAATGCAAGATAGTGCGCTCCCCAGAGGTTACACCAGATGGAGATGAGGCAACATGCCTAGTCTGCCTGTAATATTGTAGAACAACCTTATGTACTGCATTTACATTGTTCCCTGTTGATCAGGTAGAAGAAAAGTGTCCTTGAGAAATGTATCTGACAGCTCACGTGCAATCATTTTCCGAGTACCAGGTGCAAAATAACTAGAGCATTTTTGCAGCACCCAAGTGAGCAAAAAAAGGACATAGGAATTGCTAGACGAAAAAAGACCATGGTCCGTCAGGCTTGCCTTCTGCCATTCCAGTGGTCGTTCGATACAATGATAATGGAGTTGTTGACTGTGTGGCTCCAAAAATGCTTTTTTTTAAAAAAAATTGCGAGCACTGCAAATGGTACCCATCTCACCTGATCTGAACCTTCTAAATCTTACTCTGCTCCAAGAAAGCTATGTTTGCTTAATATTTTAACATCGCTTAAGTACCTTTCCACAATTGACCTTCTTCCATTGCATTAATCGGAATTGTCACTTTATAGCCCTGATTTACTAAAGTCTTATGTGAACGGTATTAGTTTTAGTCCGTGCAGGATATTAATCCAAAGGTTTAACGAGCAAAAGGTATGCACTGTGTCGGCTGCATACAGTGTTTAACAGTCTATGTTTGATACAATTTACTTAAACTTATTTCAAACTAGAGTGGCTGTGGAGTGATAGACGATTCCAATAGTTCAGTGTAGAAGCTGTGTAGGTTTACATAATGATACACTTGGCGCCATCTTAAAAATACCTTTTGTTGGTAAAGGTTTGATTGGGCCCCTTAACTCCTTTTTTTCCATCTCATAAACTTGCCTTATCACCAGTAAGCAGGAAAAAAATTGAACGTACAGTATATGACATCTTTTCGAAAATTGATACGTCCCCATTAAACGATCAGGAACAATATTCCATAGGTTTTAATAGTTCCCTACGTAATAAGCTTCTCATTCTGGGGGGGAAATCAAGGTTGAAGCTGAGACCGCGTGTCAGTTTCACAGGCTGACCTTCCTTGGGTTTCCGGGACCGGCGATCCGAGGTCTGTTGAAGCTGGAGTGCCCGTGCTTTCTATACTGTCTCTGCTGTGCATGAACTCTTCATAACTTGGCAAATCTTTTACTTCTTCATATGACGGTGGCGATCGAGGGGTTGTGCAGGCGTGTGGCGAAATCACATGCAGTTCCTGATCTGTAAATCGGTCGAGCAAGGAGTTATCTGAGGCATAATTCAGGTTTTCGCTGAACAGCGAGGAGGTCGTGTCCGTTCGGTAGCGTCGAGGTTGTGGACAGATGATGCGTTGTAGGAAATATCCAATGACAAACAGTACGCATAATATAAAAATTCCCGAAAGTTTTCTTAAGATCCAACTAATACTGTCCAGAAAAGAGTGAATGGGAAGCTTGCAGCAGCGAATATACTGATTGGTGCCGTTTCCAAAGAGACAACATCCCTCGTGCAGTCCGCATAATAAATCCCCACATTTTCCGCTTACTTGACTGAAACTCAAAACGATTACTAGTAACGATAGCTTTTGTATATATGACTGAAAACACATCATTCGGTCTCTTAATTTCTTGATTCAGGTACCAAACACCTAACAGTTATTCTCTTGGCGAGCATAGAGGACCTCAATTCTTAACATCAGACTTCTGTCTATCGTGCTGTCAAAACAGGATAAAAAACGCAGGTCAGTGGGACCAGTGAACAAGGGTTGTTAAATATATATAGCAGGAAAAAAAACACGGCACATGGTTTTCGGAACATGACAGAAAACAATTTCACTCATTTCTGAAATCCAAACCTTGCGCCGTACACTAATTTGTGTATCTTTTATTCATTCATCCATCCTCTCCTCTCCCTCGTTGCTGTGTCGCTGGCCGTTCCCTCGCTTTCTGCAGCCGCATTTCGAGCAGTTAATGGCCCAGAATCGCAGTAGGTATTTCCTACGCCTTTATCTGTTTTACACGAGTGTTAATGCAAGTTCCTAGGTCACCTTGGCTACCCTTAAATGTTCAGTTTACTAAGAAGTCTGCAATAGTTCGCATTTCTCATTAAGATTTCATGAGTTACTTTAAACTCAATTTAATGGCAGTCTTAATGCAACTCATCTTCCATTAGGACCTTGGATCAGTATTAGATTTTGACATAGCATTTCCAACCACATTTTTGGCTGAGTTCCATTTCAGTAGAAGTCGGATAATTTGTCCAATTCTCCAACATTTACATTACATTGATTCAGATTATTTGTTTTAATGAATATCAATCTTAAATATAAAAAAATAAAAGCTTAACTTTAACTTTAGCAACCTTAACTGTAATTTTTTTCATTTTGAATCTTCTTAGTACACAGAAACTGGATAACAGCCTTTGTAATCTGTCCAAGAAATCGGTCTCTAAAAATATTGGAAATGACTTTTTGCCAAATGTATGCCTGAGCAGGTCATGCATTATGCAAAATTGCAACTAAATATATACACTTTTTAGAAACAGGACTTCCACGGATTTCCCAAGTTATGAAATCTAATTTAAAAAACATGCAAATATAATCATTTCTGTGGAAGATTTAAATGGTGTGAATTTTCACAAACACAGTGAAGTGGATTAGATAAACCTGAACAATTGTGTAACTGAAATAATGGTGTCTTCACCTCGATATGATTGTATCTAAAATGGTTAATAATGTAGAAGATACAGTGATAAATATCAAGCAGGTTTGTAATTGCAATTAGTAAAATGAACACATCACTGGAACCTTTCAAAGTATATACATACTACATTTAAACACTTAAATGGTTTTGACAGTTAAACGTTATAAATTTTAAGCTGCATGCTCATTTATAAAGGGAAGATATGCGATGAAGATTGATGAAATGCCAGTCATACTATAATAGTAAGGAAAGCCCAGTAATCAGCAGCAACAAAGTAAGTTATACAAGTTTCACAGAAGCTTTATGTAATAGTGAGAAAGAAAGACTTGCATTTATATAGCGCCTTTCATGACCACCGGACATCTCAAAGCGCTTTACAGTCAATGAGTACTTTTGAAGTAGAGTCACTGTTATAATGTGGGAAACGCGGCAGCCAATTTGCGCACAGCAAGGTCCCACAAACAGCAATGTGATAATGAGCTCGCTGATCAGACTCCAAACTGTTGTATCTTGCCAATACATATTTAGTATCTGAAAATTTAATACTAACAGTGTTTGGTCACTAAAACCATTTTTGTGGCAGGTAAGCACTATTATGACACAAATGCAAATTGAGTAACAGTTATAATTTGGGTTCTCAAGTTGTTTTATCTGTCAACCTTCTAACAGTGATTCCTGGGACTGGACCTCATATTCTATGATCCTAAAGCTGTATCTTTTTATCAACCCTCTGTCCTTGCAGAGTTACCTCTGGACTTAACATAGACTTGTTGGATTTAACATAGACTTGTATACCTTACCCAATTCCCTTCAAAGTGGTATATTATCACACAGATCACAGTTTGCAGACTAAAGCAGCTGATATATTTTTATATATACATAAATATATAGAAACATCAAACACAACAATTTATGTCCACTAACAGTATAATATATAAAAATATACATACATTGGAATAAGTCTGCAATGGGTCAATTATCCTTTGTAAGACTGGATTCCATTTGAGTTCAACAGTCTCTGTAAATTCCATAGACAAAGCTTTTATTTGGACAAAATATTAGCCTTGTTTATCCTCTAAGAAACTTTTTATAAGAGTTTATTTGTAAGATAGTGGTACTGGGCCTCTCGTTCGGGTAAAACAAATCTTCACATTTCAAACAATCAGCTTTGAACCTCTTAGATATCACTTCTATCAACTCCATTTTATGTAGAGGTACCCAGACAAACTCAACAATACATACATGTATCCAATTAATGTCACAAATACCATGATAAATATTCAGGAAGTCTGCAAGCATACAAATTTTCACAATCAAATGAACCAATCCTTTTCATTAAAAGGACAAATAAGAACATAAGAAATAAGAGTAGGCCATTCAGCCCCTCGAGCCTGCTCCGCCATTCAATAGCTGATCTTCTACCTCATCTCCACTTTCCTGAACTATCCCCATATCCCTTGATTCCCTTAATATCCAAAAATCTATCTATCTGTCTTGCATATACTCAACGACTGAGCATCCACAGCCCTCTGGGGTAGTGAATTACAAAGATTCACAACCATTTTGAGTGAAGAAATTTCTCTTCATCTTAGTCATAAATGGCCGACCCCTTATTCTGAGACTGTGAAACCCCCCTAGTTCTAGACTCCCCAGCCAGGGGAAACCTCCTCCAAGCATCTACCCTGTCGAGCCCTGTAAGAATTTTTTATGTTTCGATGAGATCACCTCTCGCTCTTCTAAATTCTAAGGAATATAGGCTTAGTCTCCTCAATCTCTCCTCTTAGGACAATCCACCATCCCAGGAATCAGGCTGGTGAACCTTTGATGCACTCCCTCTAAGGCAAGTATATCCTTCCTTAGGTAAGGAGTCCAAAACTGTACATCTGCAAATTAAATCAAGAAAATTAACCTATTTGATCTTTAGAGTTAAGGTGAAATCTAAGGGGGAAAAATTGGGTCGCACCCCCTTTGGGGCACTAACTTTGCCGAGGCGCTAACTTTGCCGTGGCCCCCACGCCCGAAATTCACTTGGAGCGCCCCAAGAGGCAAGTGGTACTGCAGGCCTTCCTCCCCTTATTAAAGGGGAGGGACCTTGCGCAGCGTGACCCGGGGCCCAGCTGGGCCACCAGGGATCGGGAGTGTTGGCAAAAGAGCCCGGCACTCAAGAGAAGTGCCAGGCTGACGGAGCACAGCCGGCACTCCACAGGGGGGCTGCACAGAAGGCCAGGGACGGCAAAGCGGGCAGATGCTGGCAGGTGGCCAGCAACAAAAATACCCACCCAGCAGCCCCCCTTTAATTTGCGCCACCCTGGCCGCAGGTAGGCCCCACCCGACCCTGTCGGATATAGCGTCTCGCGGTAAGTCAGGGGCGCTACTGAAGATTGCAGCTGGGGCGCTGCGCACAGCGATGATATTATCTTAGAGCGCTAACGGGAGGCACAAATCAACTGAAATTTCCCCCTAATTGTTTAAGTAAAATGTACTTTCTGTGTTTAAAACACACTTAGTGCATCTTAAAGAATCTCATTGACCTTAAACTGTCACAAAAATATATTGCTATTACAAGTATGGGGCTGGATTTTAAGGAGGAGGGTGGGTTGGGGGCGGGGGGCCTCCGAGGCTGTCGGGAAACCCGGGAGGCCGTGTTTCTCGCAGGCCCTGCCGACTTTAACGGCAGGGCCTGATTTGCATGCGAGGCCTTGGTTTCCCACCCGCAGCTAGCCAGATTGAGGGGCTGGCTGGCTGCGGGTGGGTAGGCCTGCGGCACTAGGCCGCAGAGAGGAGGGAGGGTTCATGTGGGGGTCGGGCCGTTAAAATGATCGGGTGGGCGGGGTCAGGAAGAAGATTGGGGGTGGAGAGAGGATCAGGTCCGCGTGATCTGGGAGTGGGGGCCAGTGCTGAAGGGAAGATCCTGGCCGGCCACCGGATGATGGAGGGGTAGGTGAAGGGAAGATCATGGCCGGCCACCGGATGATGGAGGGGTAGGTGAAGGGAAGATCATGGCCGGCCACCGGATGATGGAGGAGTAGGTGAAGGGAAGATCATGGCCGGCCACCGGATGATGGAGGGGTAGGTGAAGGGAAGATCATGGCCGGCCACCGGATGATGGAGGGGTGGGTGAAGGGAAGATCATGGCCGGCCACCTGATGATGGAGGGGCGGGTGAAGGGAAGATCATGGCCGGCCACCGGATGATGGAGGGGTGGGTGAAGGGAAGATCATGGCCGGCCACCGGATGATGGAGGGGTGGGTGAAGGGAAGATCATGGCCGGCCACCGGATGATGGAGGGGTAGGTGAAGGGAAGATTGTGACCAGCCACTGGAGGATCAATGGGGGGGGAGAGAAGATCGTGGCCAGCTTCAGTATCATCCATTGCGGCGGTGGGGGGGGGGCGGTGGCGGGGTGGGAAGAGGCCTGGGTGGGGTGATTGGAGACCTTGTGGGCGGGTTAGGTAGGGTTCTTGGATCCAGGAGGTAGGTATAAAGGCATTTACCTCCTGGATCCTGCAGTCCCCGTCTTGCTGTAACTGTTGGTTTTTATGAAATGTGTAAAACCCATCCAGATAAAACAAAATGGAGGTTAAAAAAGAGGCTTCCAGCCTTATTATAATATTTAAATTGACATCCTGCCTCCTGGGAGCTGATTGGCTGCCCGCCCCATCCTCCTTCCTGTCCCGCCTCCGTTGAAACCGGATGTGGACAGGTTGGAGGTGAGTTCAGGTCGGGAATGCAATTTTTAACAATTTAACTACTCCCCATGCTCCAAACCCACGCACTTATTTAGGTTAAAATTGCCCCCACTCAGTATTGCAATTTTAGCTTGTGTGCCACTCGTGAAAACAAAAACAATTAGTTCCTTGCTTGTATCATATCTATGCAACATATACAATGCATCTATTCAGAATTGTAATGTTTTTATTTAGTTTAATTCCATTTTCCAGTACACTTACTATTCTAGATATGTAATAATATAGACTTGGGTCATGTAATGCCATCCTGCACCACTTTGAAGGTTTTGAATTGCTATTTTGAACTGTGGGAAAGGTCACAAGAGTTTTAAGGAGAAAATTGGGATGGCATTTTAATACTTTATTGGGATTTTCCTCAATTATGCCCCATTTACTTTACCATGCTGCTCTCAATGTCAGCTTTGATTTTAGCTGCAGCAAGATAAATAAGGGGATGTTGCTGCCTCTGGAGGCACTAAGACCAATCTAAAGGGTGGATCTCTCTGATGTACCCAGAGGCATGTTATCCCAGTAACAATGTAAACATTGCCAACAGCAGCAAAGCTGCCATTTTTTGGCTGCTGCCAGTCTCAACCCACCCGTGCAAGCTGATGATGCGTTATTTCACTTACTGGACTGCACAGACTTTGCATCTAAAACCAAATTTGTGGACCAGAACTTTAGTATACTTTGCACTGCAATACTGCTTGTTTTTATTATGTTTGGACACAATGAAATCGACTGCACAACAGCATTGGAAGCACCAGATACTACTCAGAAACCATTCTTTGGAGACTTGCTGCTACAATTTTTCCTTCCCATTACTCTTATTCTCATGATCCTGCCCTGCTCTCCCTTTCTTATCACCTTCCCAACACAATACACCCGGTCTGTTCTGTCCACCCACCCTTTGTGATCTCTGTTAGTCTCTTTGGGCTGGATTTCCCCAACCTCGGTGGGTCCGTGGTCGGTGGCGGGTCCCGGCCTCGCTGCTGGCTCCAGCCCGCTATCCAAAATGATTTTCCTCTTATTGGGCTTGTTAAGCCCACCCAGCGTGTTTGCCAACCAATTGAAGGAAGCGGGTCTGATGACATCATCTGATTACGCGTCATCAGCCGGTTTCCTCAAAGGGACAATGCTCAAATTAATTTTGACATTTATGCTGTCAGTGTTCTACAGCATTGAGGTGCTGCAACCACTGACAAGCACTGCACAGAGGTGCAGGGCTGCACCCAGGCTCTCCCGTGACTTCCTTCATATGCTTATGGAGGGAGTCACAGCACGCAGGGAGGTTCTCTTCCCTTCCAATGGGTGGAAGAGACCTCCCCAGGAGATCAATTCAGCCTGGTTGCACATTGCACAGGAGGACACAAGCAGGGATGTTGTCAGGAGGACCAGGCTGCAGTGGTGCAAACCTTTCAATGATCACAGTAGATCACGAAACGTTACTGCAAAGCCACACTCAACCTCATCCTGCTGTGCCACTCATCACATCCCCATCACTCTGCCTCCCCTACCCTACTCCTGCACATCCTTACACCAACCTATCTTGCACCTCCACCAATCCCTCGCTATCTACATTATCACTTCCCAATCTCAATAGCCACCCCTCACACTCCCCCTCATCCTCGTCCAATCATACCAACTAACAACGCACAAGGGTAGGCACTTGTGTGTTTTAGCCAATGTTCATGTAAAGTTTCTGTTAATGTGCTGTCAAACATTGAAATCTTTATTTTCAACACTTTGCGTTCTTGGACAGATTTGTGTGAATCTTTGGAAGTGGCTTAGTGAGTTGCAATGGTGATGAGTGTGAAAGGAATGGCATTGGTGTGGGTTAGTGCCAACCTGGTGCATCATGTGGCAGCCAGGGTGTACAGAACCAAGTGAAGTAAATCTGGCAATGGCGAGGCCATCCCTGGCCTCCCGGGCAGCAATGTGCTCAGGTGCTGATGCCCTCTGTCCTGTGCCACATTAGTTGATTGCGGAGAAGGTTGGTGTTGTTGTTGGCGCTGCTTGTGTGCATGGTGCTGCTGGTGTTGGGACTGATCTTGGTGGGATTCTGAGGACCAAGGTGAGATAGTTTCAAGGGCACCGATGCTGATGTAATAGATGACAGGTGAACTTGAGATGATAGAAGTGATCTGTCAATGATGAGAGAGGTTGTTCCAATGAGGTGACACTGGATAGAGAGTTTACACCAAACACTTGCAACTTGCATCAAGCTCAATCTGTCTTCTAAATGCAGTAAGCAACAGTTTCTGAGCTTGGAAAATGAACAGATGTGAGATGGGAGCTTTTATAGCACATTTACAGCTGTCAAGTAATGAGATGATTCCATGGTCATACAACTCCCGACCTGCTTACCTGACATGATCTCCGAGCAGCGTGGACCCTGTGGGCAACCTCGTAAAATGTAAAGGTGAGCTGAAAATACTTCTTAATGGGCTGTTAACAAGGTCATAATGACCTGAATTGCCTCCCCCGCCGCTGTGTGTCAGGTCTGTTCAGCGCTGACAGACCCGACATCTGGGAAGGGCGCATGGCAGTGGGTTGACAGCGGAGTTCCGACCAGCTGTCAAAAAAAAAAAATTCCCACCCGGCCCACCACCGAACGCGCTCACTGACCCCCTTTTTTTCTCTTCCTTTCCCATCATGACCCTAGAAAGTGTCATAGCTCCCCTTTTATTTCCTGATTGGATTCTTCCCAGTTTCCTCAGTCTTCTTTCCTCCTCAGCCTCATGCAATTTGGCCTAATTTCCTTCTTTTGTTGCCATTTGCAGCATTGTATACATAGCACAATTAACCACTGCTCAGCAAGAAGATGTAACAAACAATTAGTGGTCATTCTTTGGAAGTCTAACCCATTAAGTTGAAACCACAGTCTCCACACCAAACATGTTGTATAATCATCTTCATTTGTGAAGTTATTACTTTGACTGTGTTATTTACTCAGCTCACTTGTGGAGATATTTATCAAAGCTCACTGATGGCAGCATCTATGTACAATAATAAGAACAAACTCTTACTGAAATGCTACATTCCCATTTTATGTTCTTCATTATGACAACAAAGTGACTTTGGATACTGCTGAGATGACTAAAAGGAAATTGGCTTGAACCACATTCTACAAGCCATTTATTATTTTCTGCCATGAGTATTACTGATTGACTATGATGAAGCAGAAACTGCCAAGTTCAAGTGCAGGTACACCAAATCATCAGCTCAACCTGAAATTGCTGCATTTTCAACAATGTTTTAAAGACAACTCAAGTCCAAAGAAGGTTTTCAATCATCTGTTTCTTCAGGTTGCAGGTCTTACCTCAAGTGGGAAATGGTGATCCTGAAACTGCCCAATGCTTGCACTGAACTTGAACATGCAGTTTTGAAAGTGTAATTAAGAGAAACAGTCAATAGGCATCCATGTAAAGAATGAACAATTTATAGCCATAGGTACCCTTTCTGCATTGATCGATAATGTGCTTTTGATCACTTTTTATAGGTTAAACAATGGGAGATTAACACTAATGCTGCCTATGGATTGCTCCTTTGGATATTTACAGTGTGCCAGTCCCAAAAGAGCAGTTTAGAGCTAATAGTGCAGCCCAGCATTAGTGCAAATGAATTCATCTCCAAGAAGTGGTCTTACTTTGGATTCGCTACAGTATAAAGTCTAAAGTTTTATTTTGGACATTTTCAATTAAAGCACACTTTTTAAACACTGGTGCAGTGAGCTAATAATTGAAAGAGTTTGCTGTGCTCTATTGGAAGAAACTCACATAAGTCAGTTACAGGCTGTTGGACTGTACATGAGTTTGAGTGTGCACAGGTAGAGTTTGGTCCTATACCACTTTACATTGATGCAACAGAGCACAGAACCATGGCTGCCTACTAGCACTATAGCTAAAATGATTTTGGCATTTCACTGGTAGTTGCAGTACAATGACAGCTGTTTACTAAAACAGGTGTTAATTCCCTTTATACCATATAATAATATAATAAATGCGTATTATTCAGGAGTCTTAGTTTCTGCTAATACTGTACCCAATTGCCAACAATAATGCCAACTTTTCAAAGTTAGCAAGCACAAGACTCTCAGAGGTGCACACTCCTAATAGGTAAAAATGCTGAAAGTTTATTGAGCAATTTCACCCATATTAAGAAGCTTGGATAATAATACACTGTGGACTGCCTGCTCCTTGACTGTTGTGTGATACAGATTGCATGAGTAAAAACTACAGTCACTGAAGCATAAGACAGACCATGATTGTGGGAATGTGAAATAGGAAGTAAATGTAAGTGATACATGCAGTAATATGGAATCTGTTACAAACAAAGGTCATATTTTAAAACATTATTATGGAGCTAATTTAAATGTCAAGCTCTGATTTTTGGCACTGTATCGACATTGTTTACAAGGTTCACAGAGCACTTGCAGCTTCAGCTCTCACCTGTGACCCTTGGCAGACCCAGCACTCCATATGTCTCTGCGCCTTCATTCACAGCTCACCCGGCTGCTTGTGCTGGAAATCAATGCTGTTCTCCCTTGCTGTCTAGCTTTCCAGCCAGAGATAGCAAGGGAATGTTGTTAAAAGGCAGAGCACCACAGTGCAAGTGAAATAAAGATTTGTATTCACATAGGATCTTACCATATCTCTGAGAAATCTCTTAAAGCACTTCAGATACAATGCAATTATTTAAGAAACAGTGATTGTTATGTAGGCAAATGCTGTAGTTATTTTGCAAGATCCCAAACAGAAATGCAATGAATAGCTAGTTAATCAGTTTTTGATGGTGTTGTTTGAGAGTAGAATGTTGACCAAAATACTGGGAGAAACCCCTGCTCTACTTCAAATAATGCTATGGGATCAGGTATCCTGAACACCCAATTGAACTTTTGGAACGGGCACTCAGGGCCTTGGTTTCATATCTCTTCCAAAGAACGGCACCGCCAACAATAGAGCATTCCTTTAGTACTGCAATGGAGTGCCAGCCTAGATTGTAGGCTCAAATGCTAGAGTGGGGTTTGAACCCACAACCAGATAATAATTACATTGGTGATGCACACAAATGAGAAAGAATTGCTAAATTCTATACGTGAAATTATTTGGCTTTATTATTAAAGTCAGAGATGAGAGTGCAAACAAAACATAGATTTGAAACTGGTCAGAAGTAGAGAAATACGTTTCCTGTTAATTAGATAATTTATCTGATCCATTCTATGAAGTGAACGGTCATTTCTTGCAGTTATTTAACTGTTATGTTTAATACAAGGTACAAGGTGAAGCTCAAAGAAGACACAGCTGATGACCATTTCCGAGATGGCCTTAAAACTGGCCATGTATAGTGCATTGAAATATCTTGATAACGCTCTACCCTGTGCCTATGATAATACAATCGCGGGTCATTGATCCACTAGGAGCCTGTGGGTGTTGGAATACACCACTGAATAGCTAAAGACAAATAATTAATTCACGTGCAGCATATAGCAATCCTTTCTAATTTATGTGTATGACCAATGTAATTATTATATCACTGATATAAAACGTTTAGTTTCGCTCAGTAAGCACCGTAAGCTATTTGTACACAAGCACCACTTTGATAAAGTATATATCCTATTATAATATATAACTGCACCTCTAAATTAGCTGAAATAGATTTCGATTATAACACTAATATAAAATATACGTTTAAAATATTTCCCCATGGAATTCGGTTGAGAATAGTAAGAATTCTATTTGAACCGAATGAAAAATGAAACACGACCTTACACATTCAGCAGGTACGCTTGTACAATTTGGTTTCCAATAAAAAGAGATGAACCATAGAGTAATCCAAGATTTTCCTCCTCTCTTTCCCTCTCCGCCTTTAGGAATTCGGCATACAACAGTGAAATCAAACGTGGGAGCGTGACAGCGCTGAGCTTACGTGATTCACCCTTCAGAAGACAATCACGTAGAATTGACCAAATCCAGTGTCGTTTTCAAGCGCACGGTGTGGGATACTGCTTTTTGCAAGGAGCGCTGTGCTATGGCAGGACCTTACTGGCACTGAACATTGTGGCCTTAAAAACAACGTAACCAATTGTTAGCACAATTAAAGCTACATTCTTCGAAGTAACCTACAGCCAAATAAGTTACATTTTCAATCAAAATGAATGTGCAAGCTCACTCATAACTGCTGTTTAAATTCAAATATAGCGTGCAAGACTGGCCGAGAGGTCAGTGTAAAATTTAAGATGTTCGAAATGCTGATTCTCGCCAAGCGACATTCTAATACTGCAGAAAGGCGAAATATTTTGGAATACACAAGTCACCCATTAAATGTAAACAACAATAGTAAGATTGTGAGTTTGTAAAAATGTAAAGAGGCTTTTATAAATAGGGACATAGAGTACAAGATCAAACAGATAATGATAAATTTGAATATGTCAATGGTTAGGTCACAGAGTACTGTGTGCAATTCTGGATGTCCCATTAAGAGCACACTGGCCTGGAATTTGCGGTCAGTGGCGAAGCGACGACAATTGCCGCTGGCCTCGAAGAAAGTTGCCCACAAAGATCTCATGATCTCTGTGGCGAGAAGTTTGCCTTTTTTGACGCGCACGTGATTTCAGTGCAGTATAGTGGGGAATCTGTGACATCAACAAGCTGTCGAAGCAGCCAATCGCAGAGAAGAATTTTCACAGACAGGGAAGCAGGAAATGAGAACCTGCTTTTATCCTGACTTTTAAAAAAATGTTACAGAGCCCAAAACAAAGATTGGGGCTCTCACATGGGGATAATGTAGAACTTGAAGTATCATGTACAAACTTTAAATTTTTAAATTTCTTAAAAATTGTAATTTTTATCATAATGGAGAAATTTGACACTCCACAAAATTTAAATTAGTTTTTCATGGCCATAACCTTTGTTTAGCAGTCAATACACTGTTAAAACCCCAGTTACACCTAATCCAACAAGGTCTAACTTTCAATGGGGTATTTAACACCGATATTACCGCGGAAAAGCCCACATTTTCATTAGTTTAATTGATTTCCCTGATTACACTGATTGCCCGCTATTGGGGGGCGGGTCCACAGTGCAGCCAGTATTGGATCGGTGAATGACTGATCGCAACTACAGGATTTCCGCGTTTAGATGCACATGTGATACATCCTGAAGTTGCAGTCAGTTTCAAAGGGATAATAACGGTGAATGCTGTTAGTTTGCCATTATTACCCCCCACAAATTCCAACCCATTAAAGTTATAGGTATCATACAGCTTAGATTCACCAAAGATGGGAAAATAACAAGGAGAGACCCGAGACATTGGGACAATTTCCACTGGAGCAGAGAATGTTAAACAAAGATTTAATAGAGGTTTTTTACATTATGAAAGACTTTAATAGAGTGAACAGGGAAAGACTGTTTCCCCTGGTTGGGGTGTTGGTGACCGGGGTCATGCATCTAAAATTATCACTGAGAGTGAGGAGAGAGGTTAGGAAACATTTCATTATACAGAGGATTGCTGGAGCAGGAATGCTTTGCCACAGGAAATGATTGAGCCAGAGTCTAAAGCATCTTTTAAGGGAAAATTGATAAATATTTGAAGCAGAGGGTGATACATGATTATGGAAAGAAAGCAAGACAGTGAAATTAGTTTTGGATTGCTCCAGCAGAGAACCAGCATAGAAACAACAGGCTGAATGGTTTCCTTCTGTGCTGTTAACATCTGCTGTTCTATAGGTACAAAGAGTCAAATATGTTTTTGCTTTTCAGTGGTTTCTCATTTGCAAATGTTATTTAACTGTGAGGAATGGAACACTTTTGTTACAATCCTCTCATTCTCTCCAACTACCATTACCCTGAAGAAGTATATATTTTTAACAACTTATTGTGGAATGAGTGGAAAACTCTAACACTGATTCAGGGGAAAAATATACCATTCTGTTCATTTACTGTGTTTTAGGTCCATTGGTGGTTTGCCCACTGGAAACAATGCCTCTTGTTGTTTCAGCAAGATCAAGCTCTCACTAAATGGAGAGTTGGTGTGAACTCCTATCCCAGCAGCAGTAACAATACATAATGAATGTATGACCATTCCTGTTGAAAACAAATAATCCTTGTCAAGCTATGAAGTAATGTGTTTCTTGTTTAACCCGAGGTAGCCAATCACAAGGTCTAGTAATCAGCATCTTATCTGATTCAGAATCATTAGAACCATGACGTTCCACAGCATCTGATAAATTACAGTAGAAAAATTATCATATTCTGAGCCTCCAATAATTAAAAACTCAATATATTGGCAGTCTCCGATGCACCACTGAGTTCAATAAGTGAGGAGTTAATATTTTCTCCAAACCTATAAATCAGAAATACTTATCACCAAGGCATCACCATTAATTAATTAATTAACAAACCAGATTAATTTTTTTGTCCTTCAAATTGGAGATTGAGAAATTTACATTTACAGTTGAAATTTTGACTTGTTTTACCAAAAAGAAACACTGCTACTGTGCCTCCAATGGCAGTGTGGTACTAAGTGGATTAACACTTTCAAATCCAGCATAAATTAAGTTATTGTGAAAATACAGTCCAGGTATCACAATGGTTAAAGCTCAGAACTAGTATTCTTTCACCATTGAGGAAGATGACCTTTGGAACTTAGTCACTCAGAACCTCAAGTTGAATGTGGTTCAATACTTGAGATATTTTGAAAATAGCAATGGCACGACAGATTGTAATACAGATTAATGAGTACCCAGTGTGTGGGGAACATTAATTCAAGAAAACATCTGATCAAGTATGATTAGTTCCTTATACATTCTTTCAGGATTTAAAAAAACTTGTTTGCAGGGGCAGTTTATTCTGTCCCTGTCACGTTACACTGACTTTAATGCTTCGTGGGCATAATTTTTAGCCAACAAAGCAACTGATCCATTATTGGATAAGCAGATATACGTTCAAAAAAAATCAATAGTCATGGTCTCATTTGTGCATAGTTAGCCAAATAATGCAACCCTTTCTGATGAACACGATACCTTTTTTTTATAAATATAAAAACTCCTTTGTTGAAAGTAATGAGGATAATATATAATGCACAGAGCAGTGCTTAAGGCAGGAAATGAAAACTGTGCAATTGTGTCATAAAGGACATACATATTCTAATACTTGATTAAGTGATGTGCAGACATAATAAACTTCCTTATTTACATTATGCCAGGCAACTTGTGGTGCCCTAGTGATAGGGAATGCTTAAGCAGTAAAATAGATACTGTATATTAGAAAGAATGGCAAAGACATGTAAAAGAAAAAAGAAAGATTGCATTTATATAGCACCTTTCATGACCTCAGGATGTCCCAAACCGCTTTATAGCCAATGAAGTACTTTTGACATGTAGTCATAGTCACTATTGTAATGTAGGAAATGGAGGAGCCAATTGTGCACAGCAAGCTCCAACAAACAGCAGTGTGATAATGACCAGATAATTTGTTTTTGTTATGTTGATTGAGGGATAAATATTGGCCAGGACACCAGGGATAACTCCCCTGCTCTTCTTCGAAAAAGTGCCATGGATTTTTACATCCACCTGAGAGAGCAGATGGGGCCTTGGTTTAATGTCTCATCCGAAAGACGGCACCTCCGACAGTGCAGCGCTCCCTCAGCGCCAATGTTCCTTCTAATTTTGTTTGGCACCACATAGCCCCTTCAAAATACCACACATGCGCGTTCTTTGTATTGAAAAGCCGGCTGTATGGGTTGCCTCGAGTGCTGCGTAGCCGCGCGACTTAAAGGGAACATTGCTCAGCACTGCACTGAAGTGTCAACCTAGAATTTTGTGCTCAAGTCTCTGGAGTGGGACTTTGAACTCACAACCTTCTGACTCAGAGGCAAGAGTGCTACCCACTGAGCCACTACTGACACTTAAAAATACTGATAAAGAAATAAACTGCAAGTGCTAGAAATCTAATAATGCAAACTGAAAATGGTGGAAATAATCAGTAGAATCATCCACATCTAAAAAGAGGACAAAAATAACTTTTTGGGTGTGGACATTCATCAGAATTAGAAACTGGAAGATAAGCAAGAGAAGATGTAGGACTGAACAAAGAGGAAGGAGAGAACCAGCAGAGTCAGGAATGCAGAATCCCACCACAGGGGGTAGTTAATAGGTTTAATGGCCTGTAAATAGATGTTTTGAAATGTGGAGATGTGAAAACCGGTGGATGACGTACAAAGATTATTTTTGGTGGGTGGTGGGGGGCGTGGGGTGTTGGTTTAACTTCCAGTTACAGTTCTACCAAACGATCTACACCCAAAACATTAACCTGTCATTTTAGCTGTCGATAGATCTACTAGTGTATTTCTAACACATCTAAAAACAAATTGTTTTCAGGCTGGCGAGCAACACTGCCATGGTCGTATTTATTGCCCATCCCCGTGACCCAAGGTGATGGAGGGCCACCTCATTGAATTGCAGCAGTCCTCATGGTGATGGTTCTCCAACAATGGTGGAAGGTAGGGAAATCCAGAATATTGACCCAGCAGTGATGAAGGTATAACAATATATGTCCAAGTCAGGATGATGTGTGATGAAGAAGAATTTGGTGTTCCCATAACATTAAAGCATGTCATTCTCAGAGCTAGAGGTGATTATAATAGAGAGCTACTAATAGTTAAATGGGAATGTATGTCTTTGTGTAGGCTGACACATGTCAACACCATTATTAAATAGAAAACTCAAGGCTGGAAAAGATGGTATGCCCATCTAGTTTACCTTCCTGCTGCTACAACAGTTGTATCCAATAACTTGTTTCTTTTCAAGGTACTCATCAAATTTTGTCTTGAACATATTCAAGCTATTTGCCTTTGCTACACTCCTTGGTAAGCTATTCCAATAACTTGCAACCCTCTCAGTAAATTAATGGTCCTTATAGCCCATTTGGATGTATCTCTTTGGTTTAAACATGTCCCCTTGTCCTGCTGTCTCCTGCCAATATAAATAGTCTTCCTAATAACAACAGAAAATGCTGGAAAAACTCAGCAGGTCAGGCAACATCCGTGGAGAGAAATTTGAGTTGACGTTTCGGGTTGGACCCTTCTTCAAAACTGGAAAGAAAAGAAACTAGATCGGAGGCAGGGCTGCGATCGGACAAAAGAATAAAAGAAACAAAAGAAGTAAAAGAGATTAGAAACTAGACGAGATGGTAATAGGCTGGGATGAGGTGTAAAGTGTACTGGCAGGGCAAAAGATAGCTGCCAGGTGTGAGAGAGAAACAAAAGGAAAGGGGGGGGGGGAAAGGAGTGGAACAATTACAAGAGAAAATGAAATGGGGGCCGAGCTTATGATCTGAAATTGTTGAACTCGATATTGAGTCTGGAAGGCTGCAGACTGCCTAATCGGAAGATGAGGTGCTGTTCCTCGAGTTTACGTTGGGCTTCCGTGGAACAATACAAGAGGCCAAGGACGGTGAGGTCCGAGTGGGAATGGAGCGGTGAATTAAAATGACAGGTGACCGGAAGCTCGGGGTCACCCTTACGGACTGAACGGAGGTGTTCCGCAAAGCGGTCACCCAATCTGCGTTTGGTCTCCCCAATGTAGAGGAGACCGCATCGTGAGCAGCGAATACAGTATACTAGATTGCGAGAAGTACAAGTAAATCGCTGTTTCACCTGGAAGGGGTGTTTGGGGCCCTGGACAGTGGGAAGGGCCTAATCTTCTGCATCTGAGTTTTGCTGCTCTGGATACCTTAAATCATTTTTTCCTCCTTGTCAGTCTTCTCTCTGGTGAGGAATCCCAGATACTGTCCTTAAATTTATCCCAATATGCTTTTATCTTCAACTCATTTATCTTAGTTGCTCTTCTTTGCACTATTTTAAGTTTAGTTAGAGTCTTTCTGTAATGTAAGTTCTAGAAGAACTCAATACCTTGGTTGGGGGGCAGGGGGGGTGGGGAAATGCTGACCAATATTCAATATACTTGTAGGAGTATTTCCTATCATCTACTCTCCATTCTTCCCAACATCCCATTCTTTTTGAGACAGCTGACAGAAATTGGCTTCATGGCTTGAGTAAATCTATTATGATCTAGAAATCCCTTTCCGGGTCAACTTTGATCATTATTTTCCCCATTAATCCTGTAATTCCTCTGCCTGCTCCTTATTCCCAAGTGACATTAATTTATATTTACCCACTTTAAACTGCAAAATAAAATAACAGAACTTAAGGGAACGACTGATATGATAGCTTTCTCTGAAATACCTACTGGTTCCATATGCACTAACTCTTCTATTGCTGCCATCTTATACTCTCTGGGGGGAAAGATTGGGTTGCTTTGCACCTCCTGTTAGCGCCCTAAAAGCTTTGATCTGATCCGTTGGTTGTGGGATCAATTATTAGCATACTGCTTCCACTGTTTAGCATGAATGTAGTCCTGTGCTGCAGCTTCCCCAGGTTGGCACCTCATTTTTAGGTACACCTGGTGTTGCTCCTGGCATGCTCTTCTTCTCATTGAACCAGTGTTAGTCCCTTGGCTTGATGGTAATGGTAGAGTGAGGGGTATGCCGGGCCATGAGGTTACAGATTGCGGTGATATGCGATTCTGCTGCTGCTGCTGATGGCCCACAGCGCCTCATGGATGCCCAATTTTCAGCTGCTAGATCTGTTCTGATTCTAGCCCATTTAGCACAGTGGTAGTGCCACACAACACGATGGTGAGTGTCCTTAGTGTGAAGACCGAACTTCATCTCATAAGAGGGCGCTAATGGGGTGCAAAGCAACTAGCGCCCGGGTGTGGCGCCGCCAATGCCTCCCGCAAAATTCAGCAGGAGGTTAGTGGTGGCGCTAACCGGGAGTGCCCCGTGGCGCTGTGCGTGCCCCAGCCACGATCTTCGGGAGTGCCCCCTGTCTTACTGCCAGACGCTATCTCCGACGGGGTCAGGGGGGCCTACCTGCGGCCGGGGAGGTGCTATTTAAAGTCGCAGTGCAGTGCGGTCATTTTTGTTGCTAGCCCCCTGCCAGCACCTGCCTGCGCTCCCGTCCCCGGCCTCCTGAACCGCACCCCTCCCCACACCCCCGCAGAGTGCCGGCTGCGCTCCAAGAGCCCGGCACTTCTCTTGAATGCAGGGCTCTTTTGCCGGCACTCCCAATCCCCGGGGGCCCAGCTGGGCCCCGGGTCGCGCTGCGCAAGGCCACTCCCCTTTAAGAAGATATTGACTCGCTGCGCCCCAAGAGGGATGCGGGATGCTTCCAGTAGCGCCCCGCTTCTCTCTTGTGGTGCAACCACTCAATTTCCGGTGCAGGGGCGCTAAAAGTAGCGCCCTGGCAAAGTTAGCACCCCATATGGGGCACTACTCGATTTTTAGCCCTTGATATTTAGCCCTACCGGCAGGACAGACCCACCAGAGGTGGCGGCACAGTGGTACATAGTCGGAAGGGAGTGGCCCTGGGAGTCCTCAACATTGACTCTGGAACCCATGAAGTTTCATAGCATCAGGTCAAATATCAGCAAGGAAACCTCCTGCTGATTATCACCTACCGCCCTCCCTCAGTGGATGAATCAGTACTCCTCCATGTTGAACACCATTTGGAAGAAGACCTGAGGGTAGCAAGGACACACAACATACTCTGGGTGGGGGACTACAATGTCCATCACCAAGAGTGGCTCGGTAGCACCACTACTTACCGAGCTGGTCTGAAGGACATAGCTGCCAGGCTGGGCCTGCAGCAGGTGGTGAGAACCAACATGAGGGAAAAACCTACTTGACCTCATCCTCACCAATCTACCTGTCGCAGATGCATCTGTCCAGGACAGTAGTGCTAGGACTGACCACCGCATAGTCTTTGTGGAGACGAAGTTCGGTCTTCACACTAAGGACACTCTCTATCGTGTTGTGTGGCACTACCACTGTGCTAAATGGGCTAGAATCAGAACAGATCTAGCAGCTGAAAATTGGGCATCCATGAGGCGCTGTGGGCCATCAGCAGCAGCAGAATTGCATATCACCGCAATCTGTAACCTTATGGCCCGGCATATCCCTCACTCTACCATTACCATCAAGCCAAGGGACTAACACTGGCTCAATGAGAAGAAGAGCATGCCAGGGGCAACACCAGGTGTACCTAGAAATGAGGTGCCAGCCTGGGGAAGCTGCAACACAGGACTATATTCATGCTGAACAGCGGAAGCAGCATGCTAATAATTGATCCCACAACCAATGGATCAGATCAAAACTCTGCAGTCCTGCCACAACCACTTGATAGTGGTGGACAATTAAACAACTAATGGGAGGAGGAGGCTCCATGAATATCCCCTTCCTCAATGATGGTGGAGCCCAGCACGTGAGTGCAAAAGGCAAGGCTGAAGCGTTTGCAACCATCTTCAGCCAGAAGTGCAGAGTGGATGATCCATCTCGGCCTCCTCCTGAGGTCCCCACCATCATAGAAGCCAGTCTTCAGCCAATTCGATTCACTGCACATGATATCAAGAAAGAACTGAACGCACTGGATACTGCAAAGGCTGTAAGTCTCGACAACATCCAGGCTCTAGTGCTGAAGACTTGAGCTCCAGAACTAGCTGTGCCTCTAGCCAAGCTGTTCCAGTACAGATACAACACTGGCATCTACCCGGCAGTGTGGAAAATTGCCCAGGTATTTCCTGTCCACAATAAACTGGACAAATCCAATCCGGCCAATTACCACCCCATCAGTCTACTCTCAATCATCAGCAAAGTGATGGAAGGTGTCGTCGACAGTGCTATCAAGCGGCACTTGCTCACCAATAACCTGCTCACTGCTGCTCAGTTTGGTTTCCACCAGGACCACTCAGCTCCAGACCTCATTACAGCCATGGTCCAAACATGGACAAAAGACCTGAATTCCAGAGGTGAGGTGAGAGTGACTGCCCTTTACAGCAAGGCAGCATTTGACCGAGTGTGGCATCAAGGAGCCCTAGTAACATTGAAGTCAATGGGAATCGGGGGGAAAACTCTCCACTAGCTGGAGTCATACCTAGTACAAAGGAAGATGATTGTGGTTGTTGGAGGCCAATCATCTCAGCCCTAGGACATCACTGCAGGTGTTCCTCAGGACAGTGTCCTAGGCTCAACCATCTTCAGCTGCTTTGTCAATGACCTTCCCTGCATCATAAAGTCAGAAATGGGGATGTTTGCTGATGATTGCACAGTGTTCAGTTCCATTCACAACGCCTCTGATAATGAAGCAGTCCGTGCCTGCATGCAGCAAGACCTGGACAACATTCAGGCTTGGGCTGATAAATGGCAAGTAACATTCACACCACAATGCTAGGCAATGACTATCTCCAACAAGAGAGAGTCTAACCGTGACATTCAATGGAACTACCATCGCTGAACCTCCCACCATCAACATCCTGGGGGTCACCATTGACCAGAAATTTAACTGGACCAGCCACATAAATACTGTGGCTACAAGAGCAGGTCAGAGGCTGGGTATTCTGCGGTGAGTGTCTCACCTCTGGACTCCCCAAAGCCTTTCCACCATCTACAGGGCACAATTCAGGAGTGTGATTGGAATACTCTCCACTTGCATGGTTGAGTGCCACTCCAACAACACTCAAGAAGCTCAACACCATCCAGGACAAAGTAGCCCACTTGATTGGCACCCCATCCACCACCTTAAACATTCACTCCCTCCACCGCCTCCGCACCATGGCTGCAGTGTGTACCATCTACAAGATACAATGCAGCAACTCGTTAAGGCTTCTTTGAAAGCAGCTCCCAAACCTGCGACCTCTTCCACCTAGAAGGACAAGGGCAGCAGGCATGTGGGAACACCATCACTTGCAAGTTCCCCTCCAAGTCACACACCATCCTGACTTGGAATTATATTGTTGTTCCTTCATCATCGCTGGGTCAAAGTCCTGAGACTCCCTCCCTAACAGCACTGTGGGAGTACCTTCACCACACAGACTGCAGCAATTCAAGAAGGCAGCTCACCACCACCTTCTCACGGGCAATTAGGGATGGGGCAGTAAAAGCTGGCCTTGCCAGCGACGCCCACATCCAGTGAACGAATAAAAAGAAAACATCTTTAGCGAAACTGATTTCTGTTATCTTAGTCTGCTCCTGCAATTGGCACCAGTAAATATTTCAGAGAAAGCTACCACATCAGTCCTTTCCTTAAGTTCTCTTATTTCATTTTGCAGAGTCTCCAGCCTACACCTGCCCATGTTGTTGTTTCCAATACGGATCACAGTCCATCAACATATCACCCATGTTGAGATCCACCATCTTCACACCTGGGAGGCAACATATCTGGTAGATTTATCATTCATAGATGCATATCATCCCATCTTCATATTTAAAAATGGAATAATCTACCATTACTCTGATTATCCCTCCCCTCTGTAGGCTAGTGGAATCACCTGTGTGTCCTAAGATTTTATAGCCTCCTGGCTCCTCAGACCTCACACTCACCAAGGGCATGTAGTGAAGCAGTAGAAACTCCTTCTCCCTCTTGTGATCATGTTCTGCACTGTTCCCCTCACTACTTGTAACCCCATATCACAGCCTCCCCTGCCCTCTACCTTCCTCAGGTGATCACATAACTATCTACAGCATGTCCTTCTCATCTTAATATTGCCAGTAACGATTCAAGATTTGTGACTGGTGCAATGAGCTTGCATTCATGGAATATAAAACAATCTTGCATCATGAGCTGGAAGTTAAATGTACCACAGTGTATGAAACACAAGAGATACCCTCCTAGTCCACTTTTGTTTTTTGTACTGGTTATTAAAGGACACTAAAATTTATCCAACTCCCAAACAACCTAAACTTCTGATCCTCACTTTGTTACTTCCTCACTGAATTGCGTCCCCATTCCTGTCTACTCACAGCTCAATTAAAATATTTATATTTATTATAGAGTATACATATATAGAGCAACTCAACACCTGCCCTCTTCCCTCAAATAAAGAGAGATACTTCTTTACTCAGCCATAAATCCCAGTTTACTCAGTGGCTTTCTTTTATACTCAAAGTAGGGCTTTGCGGCCATTGATTGTCACTTCCTGACAAACCCCCCAAAATTGGGCACTGTTTAAACTAATTTAAATGAAACTAGTATCTATTTCACAAAACCAGCTCCACTCCATTCGAATCACACTTCTTCAGTCCCAACTCCCTTAAACAAAGAAAAGAACTTCCTCACTCAGCTAAAAGTCTCAATGGCCTGGAATTTGCAGTTGTGATGATGGCAAAACTGTCAGCATTTGCCATCATTACTATGTGAAAATGACAGCAACTTCTGACGTCTGCACATGTACAATTAAACACGGCAATCCGGAAGTTGCCATCAGTGATACCCTGCTCCTCCACAGGGAGCGCTGTTGCAGTCTTCGCAAATGCAATCAGCACAGAATCAGTGATTTGACATTAATTTCAATTTTTTATGCACTATTCTCGCTGTAAAACCCATTGAAAAAGCTAAGCTTTATGCAATAAGATGTAACCGAGTTTTTAACAGTGTACTAAGTACTAATTACTGCTGAACAACCTCTTGGGCCCTGAAAAATGAATTTTAGAAGTGTGTCATGTCATTCCCTCCATTCCATGATAAAAATTCCATAGATTTTTAAAACAATAATATATTTTAATTTTTTTTAAGTTTGTTTATGATAGTTAGCTTCTATCTTAATCCCATGTGTATGTCCCAATCTTTATTTCAACCTCTGTAAAATGATTAAAAAGTGAATGATAATCAATGCTTTTTACTTTCTGGTTTGCTGTCCCTGAGACTTCTTCAATCTGATTGGCCAGCTCATCCTGCTTGATGACTTCACTGTTCCTGGACAGCAGAGAGCCACTATAGATAATGCCAGAATGAAATGGACATCGTAATATGGGGAAATTGACGCCACAGAGCCCTTTAAATTTTTGTGGGCAGCTTTCTTCGAAGTCAGCAGTGAGCGCCATCCCTTCGCCATTGACTGCAACATCCGGGCCAATATGTCTCAAGTTCTGGGCACATTTTACAGTTCATATTAAACAAATACTTTGTGTCTGTCTTCACGGAAGAAGACTCAAAAAACTTCCCGGAAATAGTGGAGAACCAAGGTCTAGCGAGAATGAGGAACTGAAAGAAATTAGTATTAATAAAAAAGTACTGGAGAAATTAATGGGACTGAAAGCCGATAAATCCCCTGGACCTGATGGCCTACATCCTAGGGTTTTGAAAGAGTTGGCTGTAGAGATGGTGGATGCATTGGTTGTCATTTTCCAAAATCGCATAGACTCTAGAATGGTTCCCGTGGATTGGAAAGTAGCAAATGTAACCCCACTATTTAAAAAAGGAGGAAGAGAAAATGGGGAACTGCAGACCAGTTAGCCTGACATCAGTAGTAGGGAAAGTGCTAGAATCTATCATTAAGGACGTGGTAACAGGGCACTTAGAAAATAATAATAGGATTGGGCAGAGTCAACACAGATTTATGAAAGGGAAATCGTGTTCGACAAATCTATTAGAGTTTTTGAGGTTATAACTAGCAGAATAGATAAGGGGGAACCAGTGGATGTGGGGTATTTAGATTTTCAGAAGGCATTCAATAAGGTGCCACACAAGAGGTTATTAAACAAAATTAGGGCTCATTGAATTAGGGGTAATATTCTAGCGAGGGGCCAAATGACCTACTCCTCCTATTCCTTATGCTCTTATATTCAGAATAAGAATTCTTAGGAAAAGGCCATTTTGAGGCAAGCAATCATGTTCTTTTTTTGATAAATTTTAACCCAGACTATCAATACATCCCATTTAGGTTATCCCCTCTCTCCAGTTTTTAAGACAATTATCTGCAGAGTGTTCTATTTTATTACCTATTCCATGATTCTTTATCATAGCCCTTAATTACAAATGTGGAGCTTTGTCTAAAGCTTTCTGAAAGGCTAAGTATATCTTTATAAGCAGCATTTCACTTATCCACACAACCAATAATATCTTCAACAAAAACTCTCTTCAGTGAATTCATGTTCACTGTCCTATGTAAATACCCGTGTTGTTACTTAGTTTAATTAGGTTAATGTGCTTAAAATACAGGTGCTGTGTTTTGCAGATGTTAACAAGATGAGATTCTGTAAATTGGTCCTAGCCACTCAATTCGGAATCTGGAATTATCTGTGTGAATTTCATTAACATACAACATCAGACATAAATTAGCTTTTGTGTGTTAAAACTGTTGAACTGAAGACGTTTTCTCTTCAAAAGCTTGCAGTTTTGTTTGGCAATGTCTGTATTGTTTCCTCAAAGAAATTTAGCAGATATAAGTTGGGTCTATCTAAAGATTCTTTAGCATTAGCTTGCTTCTCAATTTTTTTCAGAAAGAAGAGCTTCATGAGTTTGTGGCTCATGTATTTCATGTGAAACTCTCTACCTGAAAGATACGGACTTGAGATAACATCCTGTTACAAAGGAGCATGAGAAGTCTGGATCATAACCATTTGTTGTGCCACTAATAATGACTTACTTGATTCTACCTGTTGGCAGTAAGATCAAGAGAGCTTTGATGAAGTGTATATATTAACTTACACTTGTCTTGTACACCAGCATTATTTTAATTCACTGTATTTTATAACTATCTGATTTTGTAAATAAATTTGATTAGTTGTATTAGTCTGTCAAATCTGTCATCTCTGTGTGTAATATTTTCTATTCATCAAATGTGAATGCTGAAGATTGAGGCTGTGCTTGATGCAGTAGTGGTACTGTAATGTGGATAATTGTTATTCTCTGTTTCATGTATCCTGCAAGCACAGAAAGTGAATCGAGGCCGATTTCTGATTGTAAGAGGTGTAGACTGCTTAGTGAAACTGTTGTTAGGTTGTTCAATGAGAAAATTATGCAAATAAAAATGAAATTATCAGCTATATAAGCAATTCAGTTTACATAAATAGATTTAGTTGTTAACATCTTTACGCTTAGCCATCTATTAGGTTTTTAACTTACATTTTGATTTGCAGATGAGAATATTTGAAAAGAGGAGAGGCTGGATTATGAAGAATAGGGAGACAAAGCCTTACTATTATGAAGAATATCTGTCATGAATGTTTGAATAGATTTTTCTGTTCCTATATATTAATTATCCACTGTGTCGGATTTGAGTAGGAGTACTTTATATCACATAATGCACATCTTCTGTGGATATGGGTCAATGATTTTAATTCTAATGCAATTCCAGGACATAGTACTGACTAACAAGATCAGTGCATGGACATGCATACATATTTTAATGGGGTTTCCCCAGTGAAAACAGTTAAATAATGTCAATATTTTACTTACTGGCAAGCTCTCAAAATGGGGTCAGTGAAACAAAGCTATTTTTTTGCTATAAGTCGTGCAGACCTTATCAGCCATAAATTACAATTTTTCTTAGGAGTAGGTATATTTGTATCTCACTGCCATTCAAAATGTATCTTATTTATAAAATGTGGGTGGCCTTATAATTATATCATTGTATAATTAAGTTTTATTTGCTAAACTTTTTTTTACATAGACTATTATAAGAATAAAGAGTGCATTAGCACGTTCTATTTAGTCACGTGATTGGCAGCCACTTAAAAAAAATCCTTCATTGGAGTACCAGAGGACAGTGCTTCCTTGACATTGACAAGTCACATTTAACACAGAGGCCCTGAATTTCCAATTGGAGGCTTCCTGCGGACGGATGCCTCCGATCGGAAAAAAATCTACGAACCTACCTGCTGGTTTCGTAGATCCCGAGGCTTCCGATCCTGGGCCTCTCCTGTTGGGAATGCGCAGAGGCCCACGTATCCCAGGGGCGCATGCAGTTGGCAAGCACCCCTGGGATTACGTGGGCCAGGCGAACCAATCAAAGTATAGAATCCCCCTTCATACTGTTGACAGGTCTGTAGGGACAGACCTGTCAAAAGTATGAATGGGGATCACATTTAAAAACACACTAAAATATTTAAAAAAAAATTAAATTACATAATTAAAATTCCATTTAATTAAATATTGAAAAAAATAATTTTTTGGAGAAAAAAAATTAAATGATTTTACAGGGCTAAAAATAAACTTACCTTTTTGAAGGGTATTTTAAATTTATAAACGAGTTATCAAATTTTATTTTTCAACACTCTTAAGCTGGTAAAAGCAGGCCTTATGCCAGGCGTAAGAATTCTACGGCCTTTCAGCGGGCGGAAGTTGTGAAAAAAGTGCAACTCTCCACCCGCAGAGGCACTTTTCCCGGGCAGGCGGATGATCTGTCAAATTCTTGACAGATCGCAAGTGCCGGTTTTCAGCGCATGCGCTTCACATGCCTAAACCCGGCACTTGCGAGGCCCCTACGGGTGTGTACACGCCCGTGGGGGTCAGAAAATCCGGCCCACGGAATAAGTATTAAAATCGTGGGCCATTTTGGCCTTGAATATTACTTGTTTCAAGAATGAGTCAAAAATACTGTTTTCTTTACCCTTTATAAAAAAACAAGTTCATGACTTGGAAATGATGACAAAAATATTAATCGATCTGTTCTAACCTGGTGACTGCTAAACAGAAAAGAAATGTAATCATACCATTTCAGTTGTGTACATCAGCCCTGAAGGGTAACACTGCTAATAGAAATAATGTTTATACATGCAGAAAAGCTGTGGTGTGGATCTGCAGTTACTGGATGGACTGTCCCAAAGGGAACTGATGTTTGCTGGCTGGCAAGCTGACGTGGCAGCTGTAAAGATATAATTATCATTTCAACAGTTGCCACACTACATGAGTGATAAAAAATCATTTTTTAAGCAACATAAGTGCATTTTAACCCTAGCTGTCAGCCCTAAATATCAGCCGTGACTCAGTATGTAGCACTTTTTCTCTCCTCTGAGTCAGAAGGTTGTGGGTTCAAGTCCCACTCCAGAGACTTGAATGCAAAAAACTAGACTGACACTCCAGTGCAGTACTGAGGGAGTGTTACACTGTCGGAGGTGCTGTCTTTCGGATGAGATGTTAAACTGAGGTTGCCCTTTCAGGTAGATGTAAAAGATCCCATGGCACTATTTCAAAGCAGAGCAGAGGAGTTCTGACCAATATTTATCCTTCAACCAACATCAGTAAAACAGATTATCCGGTCATTATCACATTGCTGTTTGTGGGACCTTGCTGTGTGCAAATTGGCTGCCATGTTTCCTACATTAAAACAATGGCTACACATCAAAAAGTACTTCATTGACTGTAAAGAGATTTGGGACGTCCTGAGGTCGATAAAGGCTCTATGTAAATGCGAGTCATTCTTTCTTTTCTTTCCAATTGTATTTAATGTTCTAGTTGGGGATTATAACAGATTTTAGCGTTATCTAATAACAGTGAGTAAGCGATATGACTTGCCAATGTCACAGCAGTATTGTGCTCTGATACTACAGGCCAAAGGACTATTGGATAATAATTGCAAATTTTGTTGGCTGTATGTTTGTTGCATGTTAAAAATGTTACACCATTGAAGATTTTGTTAAGGGTAGTAGAAGGTTAATAAGTATCACACCAGTATATTACAGCATTACATGGTAATAGAATGCAACACATTATGTACCCTGATGCCTGATTGTAAACAGATAGCACGGTTCCACACAAGAACCAACACTCCCACGAACAGGAATTCCAATGTTGTGCAGGAAAAAAAACTAGTTTGATACAAACTTGCAAACAAAAATGGCAAAACTATGGAATCGACTGGGTTTTTAATGACCATTGTTTTCTGTCCATTTCTGTTTAATTAATAATGGCTGCCTCATATTTCAGAATCTAAAATGGTAATAAATTGAACTATGACTGATTAGTTGCTTGGGCCAATATTAAAACATTCCGGCCTAGAAATTGAGTTGGCGCCGCGCCAGGGCTTTAGCGCCGGAAATTTAGCGCCGGCGCTAAGTCCCCCTGCGCGCGCCAAAAATTCAGTAGCGCCGCGCCCAGACAGCTGCCGGCGCTACTGGAGGGTGTCAGCGCCTCGCAATGGGCGCTGACTGCCGCATTGCGGCGCTAATCCGCCGCTGCGGCACCCGATGCGGTGCGGCAGGCTGGGGAAGTGCAGGCCTCCTCCTTCCGTTAAGGAGGAGCTGCCTGCACCCGACCGCTGGCCGTTGATCTGTGGAGAAAAATGAGCCCGGCACCTCGGAGAAGTGCCGGGCTCGCGGCCCACACGCATCTGTGCCGCGGGGGGGTGTTGGAGGAGTCCGGGGAGGGAGGTGCGGGCAGGCGGCCGCCGGGAAAGCGGCCGGCCGCCGCGCGACCTTAATGCGCCGGCGCTAAGACCCGTAGCGAACTTTTGAAAAATCGTTGGTTGCGGCTGCCACGGGCGAGGCGGCTGCAACTCAATTTCGGCGTTCGGGCGCGTTGCCACGGCAACCGGGACGCTGCGCACACCGATGACGTCATCGGTGCCGGCGCAGCGCAACCGGCTAACGCCGATGGCAGCGCCCAAGTGAATTTCTCAATCGGCTGTACTTGCAGCGCTAGGCCCTCTAGCGCCTCAAAATGGGCGCTAACCCCACTCAATTTCTAGGCCTGTATACCTTTATTATTTAGAAAAAGTATCACAGCATTTTCATTATTTCTATACAATTGAGATTTTTTTTCTGTGTGTACAGCAAAATTACAGGCAAAAATATATATGTGTGTAATATTTAAAACTGATGGAAGTTTTAGCTAAATATGATAAAATATTATATGCATCTTCTTCTTCATAAAAAAATGAACCAGGATCACTTCCTTGTATAGTAATACTTACTACTTTAGTCTGGGTCAAAATCCTGGAACACCCTACCTAACAGCATTGTGGGTGCACCTCCACCACACGGGTTGCAGAGGTTCAAGAAGAAGGCTCAACAGCACTGTCTCGAGCAAATAGGGATGGGCAATAAATGCTGGCCTTGTCAGCGACACCCACTGCCGAGAATTAATTTTTAAAAAGAGCAGGTTTATCCAACCTATGCCCCTAGGGTTACCTGCAGTCCCTGAGTCCATGGCAACCTAGCCATTGAAACCCAGGTCACTCAGTCCTATTTGCACTTATTTCTTATTTTCTGGTGTGTCTTGTATGGATTTTGTGAGCTTCAATGGTTGGAAAGGGTTGTTTTTGTGCTGTTGCTTTATTGATGGATAAATCCTAACTTAATACAACAAGATCTGTTAGTATCAGTAACTTGGTTTTTATACAAATAAAAATATGAACATGGATTTAAACTTTGCATGTGGCCCCTGAGGCTACAAGGTGTGCCACTATTAGGGCCATAAAGAAAAAAGCTTGGTCGCACTGCTCTCACTGACCTTACTGAATGATATTGTTCAGTTCATCAGAGGTCCAGAACCAACGATGAACCACTGTTTATGAATTTTATCTTGTAGGTGCATAAATGTTATAAATACTGGCTGATCCTGAAATAGGATTTGGGGTTTACAGGAATGTTGGTGTACTATTCTACATTGGCGGTTGCTGTTTTAAACCAAATATTTCACTTCTTTACCCAAGATTGAGTAGTCAGCATTTGTGTTTAGGCTACTATATATTAACAGTTCATTAGCAAATTTGAAATCAGTCCAGTGAACACAGGAGAGACCAATAATAACTTGTTCTCTAATATTTGATGCAGTTTGCTAGAGACTGTATTTGTTCGATATGATTGCTTTAGTTGCATGATAATTGATTAAATTATACTTTCCTGTATCATCATTAAAATAAGACAACATTCTCCTTATGGGACTTGACTTTAACATGTCTGTTACTTGTTGTATTTTGCATTTATATCCATTAATGTTTGACTGCTTATTGATACTGCTATTTGTTCATCCATTAACATAAGGTGGATGTTAAACATCTAATGATTTTTTGTTCTTGTTTTGATAAATATTGCCCAGTCATGAATTTTAAAGCATTAAAGGCTGGATACGATCATTCTGCAATGGGAAGTTAGACTTACCTTTAATTATTATTTACATCCGTTTCATGGCCGCCAGTCAAATGAATGACAAAATGTAAAAAAGTGCTTCAACTTTTGCTAATCTCAGAAACAAAAACAAGATGAAGACATCTACTTTTAAAAATGTGTTCATTTAAGATTAGGGCTATCAGCACTGGGGAACTGAACACCTTTTCAGCATTAATTATTCCTAGATCAGGCATAGCACAGATTAAATGAAGAGTAGACCTCCTGTTATACTGCTTTAACACTGTGCTTTAACCACAACTTCAGAAGTGTAGCCTTGCAATCATTGTGCAGTTATAAAAGACAAGTTCGGTGTCATTCTATGCAGTCAAATCCACAGCAGTGGTTTTCCTTAGGTAAGCACCAGTTGTAGTGGCCCACACATCCTGTGCTTACTCAAATGCTAAGCACCGTCACATGATGTATAAACTGAAATTACCCAATACGCTTGGATCAAAAGTGTTAACGAGAGCAAAAACATTCTGTTTACAGTTTTACAGGATATAACCAGGAACCAAAATCAATTAAATGGATAGAGCTGGCTAAGAATCAGAAAAGTAGAATGTTGTTCACATGGGTGTTTACAGTGGGCATAACCATATAAAAATGAAAACCTTGCAGAGGTCCCACTCCTACTGACACAATGAATCCACTTGGGGGTTTATAATCAAGATGTTTGTGCTGCATTGATTTGAATGGTTCCTAGAGAGCAAATAATAAAAATGACAACAGAGAAGGTAATAGACTTAGGTAGCAGTGGGGAAATTAAAAACCAGAGCGTGTCAGGAAGGGGCAGAAGGTATGGAGTAAAAGGTAAAGTAATAAAAAGGGCAAAAGCAGGAACTAAGTGTCACAAAACATCTTTGAAAGTTCTCTATCTGAATGCACGTAGCATTCGTAACAAAATAGATGAGTTAATGGCACAAATAACTACATATGGGTATGATCTTGTGGCCATTACAGAAACATGGCTGCAGGGTGACAATGCCTGGGAATTAAACATACCAGGTTATTTAACGATCAGGAAGGACAGGCAGGAAGGAAGGGGAGGTGGGGTGGCTATGTTAATAAAGGAAGGAATCACTAATACAGAGAAATTATATTGGGTCAAAAGATCAGGATAATGAAACAGTTTGGGTGGAGGTAAGGAATAATAAGGGGAAAAAAACACTAGTGGGCGTAGTCTATAGGCCTCCGACCAGTGGCAACTCTGTTGGATGGAGTATCAATCAGGAAACAGTTGAGGCTTGTAATAAGGGAACATCTATAATTATGGGGGATTTCAACTATCATATTAATTGGACAAATCAAATTGGGCAGAGCAGCCTTGAGGATGAGTTCATTGAGTGTATTAGGGATGGGTTTCTTGAGCAGTATGTAACTGAACCGACCAGGGGGCAAGCAACCTTAGATCTGGTCCTGTGTAACGAGACGGGATTAATTAAAAATGTCCTAGTAAAGGATCCCCTTGGAATGAGTGACCATAACATGGTTGAATTCCATATTCAATTAGAGGGTGAGAAGGTTGGATCTCAAACAAGCGTGCTAAGCTTGAATAAAGGAGACTATGAAGGTATGAGAGCGGAATTGAGTAGAGTGGATTGGGAAAATAGATTAAAGGGTAAGACGATACATGATCAGTGGTGTACATTCAAGGAGTTATTTTACAACTTCCAAAAAAAATATATTCCACTGAGAAGAAAAGGGTGTAAAAGAAAAGACAGCCATCCGTGGCTAAGTAAAGAAATTAAGGATAGTATTCGACTAAAAACAAGGGCATATAAGGTAGCCAAATCTAGTGGGAGGATAGAGGATTGGGAAAACTTTAAAAGACAGCAAAAAATAACAAAAAGATTGATTAAGAAAGGGAAGATAGATTATGAAAGTAAATTAGCAAAAAATATAAAAACAGATAGTAAGAGTTTTTATAGTTATATAAAAAGAAAAAGGGTGGCTAAAGTAAATGTTGGTCCCTTAGAGGATGAGACCGGGAAATTAATGGTGGGAAATATGGAGATGGCAAAAACACTGAATGAATATTTTACATCAGTCTTTACAGTAGAAAACACTAAGAATATCCCAACACTGGACAAACAGGGGGCTAAAGGGGAGGAGGAGCTAAACACGATCAAAATCACTAAGGAAGTGGTACTCGGTAAAATAATGGGACTCAAGGCGGATAAATCACCTGGACCTGATGGCTTACATCCTAGGGTCTTGAGGGAAGTGGCGGTAGGGATTGTGGATGCATTGGTAATAATTTTCCAAAACTCCCTGGACTCGGCAAAGGTCCCGGCAGACTGGAAAACTGCTAATGTAACACCCTTATTTAAAAAGGGCAGTAGACAGAAGGCTGGAAACTATAGACCGGTTAGCCTAACATCTGTGGTAGGTAAAATTTTGGAGTCCATTATTAAGGAGACAGTAACAGGACATTTGGATAATCATAATCTAATAGGACAAAGTCAGCATGGTTTTATGAAGGGGAAGTCATGTTTGACAAATTTGCTGGAGTTCTTTGAGGAAGTAACGTATAGGGTGGATAAAGGGGAACCAGTGGACGTAGTGTATTTAGACTTCCAAAAGGCATTTGACAAGGTGCCACACAAAAGATTATTGCTTAAGATAAAAAATCACAGGATTGGGGGTAATATTCTGGCATGGATAGAGGATTGGCTATCTAACAGAAGGCAGAGAGTTGGGATAAATGGTTCATTCTCAGACTGGCAATCAGTAACTAGTGGTGTTCCGCAGGGGTCAGTGCTGGGTCCCCAACTCTTTACAATCTATATTAACGATTTGGAGGAGGGGACCGAGTGTAACATATCAAAGTTTGCAGATGATACTAAGGTGGGAGGGAAAGTAGTGAGGAGGACATAAAAAACCTGCAAGGGGACATCGACAGGCTAAGTAAGTGGGCAGAGATTTGGCAGATGGAATACAATACTGGAAAGTGTGAGGTTATGCACTTTGGCAGGAAAAATCGAAGAGCAAGGTATTATCTTAATGGCAAGAAACTGAAAAGTACTGAAGTACAAAGGGATCTGGGGGTCCTGGTGCACGAAACTCAAAAGGTTAGTATGCAGGTGCAGCAAGTGATTAAGAAGGCCAATGGAATGTTGGCTTTCATTGCTAGGGGGATAGAATATAAAAATAGGGAGGTATTGCTTCAGTTGTACAAGGTATTGGTGAGGCCGCACCTGGAATACTGCGTACAGTTTTGGTGTCCATACTTAAGAAAGGACATACTTGCTCTCGAGTCAGTACAAAGAAGGTTCACTCGGTTAATCCCGGGGATGAGGGGATGGACATATGAGGAGAGGTTGAGTAGATTGGGACTCTACTCATTGGAGTTCAGAAGAATGAGAGGCGATCTTATTGAAACATATAAGATTGTGAAGGGGTCGGATCGGGTGGATGCGGGGAAGATGTTCCCGATGGGTGAAACTAGAACTAGGGGGCATAGTCTTAGAATAAGGGGCTGCTCTTTCAAAACTGAGATGAGGAGGAACTACTTCACTCAGAGGGTGGTAGGTCCATGGAATATGCTGCCCCAAAAAGCTGTAGAAGCTACATCATTACATAAATTTAAAACAGAACTAGACAGTTTCCTAGAAGTAAAGGGAATTAAGGGTTACGGGGAGCGGGCAGGAATTTGGACATGAGTCTAGGTTCGGATCGGTCATGGCCCTGTGGGTAGCGGAGCGGGCCCAGGGGCCGTGTAGCCTGATCCTGCTCCTATTTCGTGTGTCTAATTCGGTTAGATTGAGGAGATGGTTCTGTGATAGTGGATTGGCGGTTAGGATCAGATCAGCCATGATCTTATTGAATGGCGGAGCAGGCTCGAGGGGCCGATTGGCCTACTCCTGCTCCTATTTCTTATGTTCTTATGTTCTTAAATGTAATGGGACTTCCAATTTGTTCCAAACTATCGACAACTTGGTGCTATGGATCTACTTTGAGTTTATATAAAATAATTCCATTTCAAATTCTTATGGTCATTAGGCTTTTGCATTGTCAGTCTAACCATAATTGTGTTAGTAGGTTGAATGAGTTACCGAGGAGGACGTGCTGAATGGATGCAGTGGAGATGCTGATTAATGTAAAGATACTGATTAACCTGAATTTTCTTCATCAGTTATATATCTTTATTTGGCTCCCCACCCACACTATCTGCCACAGTAGCTCTTTCAGTATCCTGATACATCATCAGCACTTTGGTGTTTAAACAAAATTATTCTGAAAATTGACAGAAACAACATAGAAGTATGTTATAGTTAGTCATGATTGTTTGTAGCAGTTCAGTTTAAAAAAAAATAGGGTCCAGATGGAGCCATTCCATGGGGAGATGAAATGCAAGTTGATTTCCCACTTCTGAGTGCCCAAGCTCAGATACACTACTCTAGATTTGTATTTGACTCCTATAGGGCACTTCCCATGAAGGGGAGTGAAATCAGATAGTGAGTGTTCATTAGGATGTCCTCATCCACATCCAGGTGGGTGGTGAGGAGTAAAACAGGCAGTGGTCTGGAAGCAGGCTTTCAGCAGCAGGAAGTGTCTAACCCAGGAGTGACTTGGAGCAGGAAGAAAAACAGATGAAAAAGAGGGGAACATCCTCAAAATAGGAATAAAGAGGTTCTGAGGTTCGACTCGCCTAAATACAAATATTAAGATGACCTTCGCTTGTTCTATTAATGCTCTCATTGTAAAACACATTTGTTTCTGTGACAGCAGTAAAACAATGACTGTTATGATTTTTATGCCATTCCTATAGTTTAACAGTGTGATTATAGATTAATGCTTCAATGGTATTCAATACAAAACTGGCAGATTGGTGCTCTGCTGTGTGCTCAATTACTTGTAGATCTGTTAGTAATAGAGGGAGTAGAATGGCTCATTAATGTTACTGTTTTGGGTGGTACACTTGATGACCTGGCACTGACATTGTGATTGTTGTCATCACTGAAAGTGGCATTCAGCTAAGCCTATGGAGTCGATTTTAACTCAGGTGCGGGCTATTGTCGTGTTCCCCGAATTTCGTGTTTCCCACACGAATCTAAATGGATGTGGGAGATTGATGCAATTTTAACTCAATTGGCCAATTGATTTCCAACATGTGGGAAGCCTTTGCAAAGGGGTTTTTCATGACAAAGTCCCCTCCGATGGCGTCATCATTGCTGCTGCATTTAAGGTCCACAGCAAGCCTTGTTTCTTCTGCAGGCTTCCAAACTTTCTCCATTTGATGGCACAGGAACCTACAGGAACAATGGCCAGCGGGAGACCAAGAGCAGCTCCTAAGTTTGATGAGGCAGCACTACAGGCATTGGTGGATGGGGCTAGGGCCCACAGGAAGGTCCTGTTCCCCTCATCAGGGAGGAAGAGGCCTCCCAGTCAGACCAAGGCTGTGTGGATACAGGTGGCTGGGGAGGTCAAATCCCTGGGGGTCACATGGAGCACCTGGATGCAGTGCAGGAAAAGATTCCATGACCTTCAACGCACTGGAAAAGTAAGTATGAAGTTCCCATCACCCTCAATCTGATCCCCATTGCCTTTCCTCACCAGCACTCAGCTTTAGCAATCTCTTCCTCCACATCCCACTTGGCACTCACATCCATGCACCTTTACCCACTCCCTCTCTCTCTATGCTCACAATCACATAACTATTCCACCATGCAGCCCTCACACTCCCTATCACTCTGATGCTTTGAACACAACTGACAACACACAGGGAGGGCCTTGGTCTTGCAACCTCACTCCATCTTTGTCTCCTAAGTATCTATGCTATGCAATCTCTACACTCACTCCTTCATTCTCACTCAACTTCCACTTGTCTCCCTCATTGCAGGAAAAGAGAGCTCACAATAAAAGGGAAAGAGCCAGGACAGGAGGAGGCCCACCATCATTAGCCCAGCTCACACCCTAAGAGCCGTCCTGGAAATTGTCGGGGTTGAAAAAGATGCGCAAGTTGGGGGTGGACAGATGGGTGCATCACAGCAAGCTGGTGACAGAATAGTTTTCCATCTCTCTCATTGACATTGCATGCGTCGCTGATAATGATTCTGAAGCTATAACAGATGGACTTATCATCATCTGCAATATGCAATGTGCATGTAACCTTGACCTCACATCTCTAACTCTTTCCTTTACTCCCCCACAGGACCATCGAGAGCCCCCGTCCCCACTGTCCAGGAGGAAGAGCCTGAGCTTCCACGCTCCTCAGAGGAATCTGCAACCTCTGAGGGTGCAGCGTCAGCAGAAATAAGCACACCCAGCACCAGCGCAGACACTCACACCTCGGTGGGACCTTTGGGACATAGAGTAGTGTTGTCATCTGATGTATCAGCTCACAAGTGAGCATCAGCAGATTGTGGAGACAGGGACAGCAGTGGAGAGTCCTCGACGGAGGGCGCAGGACTCTGCCAGCATGGCTCAGCTGCATGTCGACCCTCTGCCTCTGGGTCCATCCATAAGATCAGCGGTGCTGGAACTCCAGGAACAGATGCAGGAGTCTCTGGCAGGTTTTGTCTCTAGGGTCACTGCAAGAGTGGAGCGAATGGAGGCGTCCATAGCGAACATGAGCAGAGCCTTTGTGGAGTCATTGGCGCATGAACTCATCAACACGGAAAGGATGGCTACCTACGTGGAAATGATTGCTGCCTCCATGGTAAGGCTGGCTACGGTAGAGGAGAGGAGGGCTACAGCCATGGAGGAGGTTAGTCGCCAGGGTATGGAAAACATGGTGAATGTTCAGAATAGAATGACATCTCTTGAGGAGCCATGGGCATCTATTGAACATAGAAACCAGACCTTCATGGAAGTCCTTCTGAGTAGGACTGCCATTGCAGATACGGGTCCCCATGGCCCCCCTGATGTGCAGCAAATTGCTCTCCAGCCACTTGCAGGCGCGGATGGGGGAGCTGACCCATGAGAGGGAGGTTGGTGGCAGACCTCAAGGAAGTGGGGGCTCTTCTCCAAGCGCTCACACTTCCATGCCACTGCAGAGCCCTCGGTCAGAGCCCCACCGGAGTCCACACCCAAGTGAGATAGACGTCTCAACCCCTGCACAGCCGCAGGAGCAGCAGACTGTCGACGAGCCCTCACAGGCTCGCCACCCCAGAGGACGCCCGCCAAAGGTGTCGAGACAGGAGCAGCAGGAAAGTGAGCAAGGGGACTCCACATCTGCTGAAGCCGCAGGGGAACCATTACGTAGGAGTACGCGTAAGAGGAAAATAAAGCACAAGTAGTCACAAGGGTAGTCACTTGGGTGAAATTTTATGTATTGTTAAAAAAAGCCATCAGATGAATTCTGTCAATAAAAAGTCTGATGGCTACTGCTGCATTTGTGGCGTGTGTCATTTCGCAAATGGGACTTTCACATTGAGGGCTTAGGATTACTTGCAATTGTCAGTATGCTGGACAAATAGCTAGGAATCCGCAGGGTCTTGGCCATTGTCGATGCTCAGGTAAGAAGCTGCGAGGCAAAAGTGCTTGATTGGCTAGGCTAAGCAAATCTGGCCAGGATGAATGCGTTCCTTGCATCCCGGGCAGCAATGTTCTGGTGTAATGCTGCCGCTGGTTGTTGGTCCTCTGCAGGATGGTCAATTTCGCCCTCCTCATCATCATCATCATCTGAGGAGGGTATGTGAGGAGCCACTTGGTCCTCAGGAAACTGCAAACCATGACGCTGTGCCATGTTGTGAAGTGCACAGCAAACCATGACGATTCTGGAGACCCTGGCTGCTGAGTACTTTAGGGCTCCACCTGATCTATCCAGGCATCTGAAGCGCATCTTCAGCAAACTGATGATTTGCTCGATAATGGATCTGGTGGAAATGTGGCTGGAGTTGTAGCACTCCTCAGCTTCGTTGGCTGGCCCCCTCAACGGCGTCATTAGCCAAGTTCTCAGGGGATAGCCCTTGTCTCCAAGTAGCCATCTGTGAAGTTGGTCTGGCAGCCTGAATAGCGGAAGCACACTAGACTGGCGTAGTATGAAGGAGTCATTGCAGGTGCTAGGGTACATGGCACAAACATGCAACATTTCCTTCTTGTGGTCACACACCAGCTGAACGTTAAGGGAGTGGAAGCCCTTGCGGTTGACAAAAATACCTGGATTGCAATGGGGTGCCCTAAGGGGCACATGTGTGCAGTCAAAGACGCCCTGCATCCTTGGAAAGTCTGCCAGATGAGCTAATCCAACCGCCCGCGCCGTCACACTTGCGCGATCCTTGGTGAAATGGATGTGATTGTGCATGAGGGCAAAGAGGGCATCGGTTACCTAGATACATAGAAGATAGGAGCAGGAGTAGGCCATTCGGCCCTTCGAGCCTGCTCCGCCATTCAATGAGATCATGGCTGATCATCCAAATTCAGTACCCGGTCCCTGCCTTCTCCCCATATCCCTTGATCCCTTTAGCCTTAAGAAATATATCCAACTCTTTCTTGAATATACTTAATGAACTGGCCTCCACTGCCCTCTGTGGCAGAGAATTCCACAGGTTCACCACTCTCTGGGTGAAGAAATTCCTCCTCATTTCAGTCCTAAATGGCTTACCGCTTATCCTTAGACTATGACCCCTGGTTCTGGACTCCCCGGCCATCAGAAACATCCTTCCTGCATCAAGTCTGTCCAGGCCTGACTGAATTTTATAGGTTTCGATGAGATCCCCTCTCAATCTTCTAAACTCCAGTGAGTATAAGCCCAATCGACACAATCTCTCCTCATACGTCATTCCTGCCATCCCAGGTATCAGCCTGGTGAATCTTCGCTGCACTCCTTCCATGGCAAGAACGTCCTTCCTCAGGTAAGGCGACCAAAACTGCACACAATACTCAAGGTGTGGTCTCACCAAGGCCCTGTACAACTGCAGCAAGACATCCTTGTTCTTGTACTCGAACCCTCTTGCTACGAAGGCCAACATACCATTTGCCTTCTTAACCGCCTGCTGCACCTGCATGCTTACCTTCAGCGACTGGTGCACAAGAACACCCAGGTCTCTTTGCACTTCCCCTTCTCCCAATCTATTACCATTCAAATAATAATCTGCCTTCCTGTTTTTGCCACCAAAGTGGATAACCTCACATTTATCCACATTATAGTGCATTTGCCATGTTTCTGCCCAATCACCCAACCTGTCCAAATCGTGCTGGAGTTTCACGACATCCTCCTCACAGCATACCCTCCCCCCCCCCCCAGCTTTGTGTCGTCTGCAAATTTGGAGATATTACATCCAATTCCCTCGTCCAGATCATTAATATATATTGTGAACAGCTGGGGTCCTAGGACCGATCCTTGCGGTACCCCACTAGTCACTGCCTGCCACTCGGAAAACGACCCGTTTATTGCAACTCTTTGCTTTCTGTCCGCCAACCAGTTCTCTATCCAAGTCAATACCTTGCCCCCAATCCCATGTGCCTTAATTTTGCACGCTAATCTCTTATGCGGGACCTTATCGAAAGCCTTCTGAAAGTCCAAATACACCACATCCACTGGTTCTCCCTTATCTATTTTACCAGTTACATCCTCAAAAAATTCCAGTAGATTAGTCAAGCATGATTTACCTTTTGTAAATCCATGTTGACTTTGTCCGATCCAGTCACTGCTTTCCAAGTGCTCTGCTATTACATCTTTTATAATGGACTCTAGCATTTTCCCCACTACCGATATCAAGCTTACCGGTCTATAATTCCCCGCCTTTTCTCTACCACCTTTTTTGAACAGTGGGGTAACATTAGCTACCCGCAAATCCATGGGTACCGTTCCAGAGTCTATTGAGTTCTGGAAGATGACCAGCAATGCATCTACTATTTCTAGGGCCACTTCCTTAAGTACCCTGGGATGTAGATTATCAGGCCCTGGGGATTTATCGGCCTTCAGTCCCATCAATTTTCCTAACACCATTTCCCTACAAATACTGATTTCTTTCAGTTCCACCCTTTCATCAGACCCTATGTTCCCCGGCATCTCTGGGAGGTTATTTGTGTCCTCCTTTGTGAAGACAGAACCAAAATATGTATTTCGTTGGTCTGCCATTTCTTTGCTCCCCATTACAAATTCCCCCGATTCTGACTGCAAGGGACCTACGCTTGACTTCACCAATCTTTTTCTCTTCACATATCTATAAAAGCTTTTACAGTCAGTTTTTATGTTCTCTGCAAGCTTACTCTGATATTCTATTTTCCCTTTCTTAATTAATCCCTTTGTCCTCCTTTGTTGAATCCTAAACTGCTCCCAATCCTCAGGATTATTGCTTTTTCTGGCCAATTTATATGTCCTCTCCTTGGACCTTATGCTATCCCTAATTTCCCTTGTTAACCACGGTTGGGTCACCTTTTTTGTTTTATTTTTATGCCAAACTGGGATGCACAAATTCTGTAGTTCATCCATTCGGTCTTTGAATGTTTGCCATTGCCTATCCACCGTCAACCCTTTGAGTGCCATTCCCCAATCAATCCTACCCAACTCGCTCCTCAGACCATCATAGTTTCCTTTATTTAAATTGAGGACCCTAGTCTCCGAGTCAACTACTTCATTCTCCATCTTAATGAAAAATTCGATCATATTATGATCGCTCCGACCCAAGGGGCCTCTTACAACAAGATTGCTAATTAATCCTTTCTCATTACATAATACCCAGTCTAAGATGGCCTGATCTCTGGTTGGTTCCTCGACATATTGGTCCAGGAAACCATCCCGTAAACACTCCAGGAATTCCTCCTCCACAGTATCGTTACTCATTTGGTTGGCCCAATCTATATGTAGATTAAAGTCACCCATGATGACTGCTGTGCCCTTATTGCACGCTTCTTTAATTTCTCTTTTAATGCCATCCCCAACCTCCGCCTTACTGTTTGGAGGTCTATAAACCACTCCCACAAACGTTTTTTTCCCCTTAGTATTTCTCAATTCTACCCATACAGATTCCACCTCATCAGAGCTAATATCCTTCATTACAATTGTGTTAATCCCCTCTTTAACCAGTAATGCTACCCCACCTCCCTTTCCTTTTTGCCTATCTTTCCTGAATATCGAATACCCCTGGATGTTGAGTTCCCAGTCCTGGCCTTCCTTGAGCCACGTTTCCGTAATCCCAACCAAATCGTATTTGTTTACTTCTATTTGCGCAGCCAATTCATCCACCTTATTACAACTGCTCCTCGCATTAAGACACAAAGCCTTCAGGCTTGTTTTTTTAACGCTCTTAGACCTATTAGAATTATTATTTACTGTGGCCATGTTTGATTTAAACCGTTGATTTCTCTGACTGCCACTTTTGTTTTTCTCCTTCCTATCTTTTGCTTTTATCCTTGTTTCCCTTTCCTCTGTCTCCCTGCTCAGGTTCCCAACCCCCTGCCATTTTAGTTTAAACCCTCCCCCACAGCACTAGCAAACACTCCCCCTAGGACATTGGTTCCAGCCCTGCCCAGGTGCAAACAGTCCGGTTTGAACTGGTCCCACCTCCAGTGATGCAAGTGTGTGCGGCCACCTGGGAAATGTCTGCTGATGATCCCTGGAATGAGCCTGAGGCAAAAAAGTTGAGTGCGGTGGTGACTTTGACAGCCACTGGTAAGGATTGTCCACCTGGTCCTCTGGGCAGCAGGTCTTCATAGAGTCATAGAGTTTTACAGCACAGAAAGAGGCCCTTCGGCCCATCATGTCCGTGCCGCCCATCCATCCCTGTCCAGTCTAATCCCATTTTCCAGCATTTGGTCCATAGCCTTGTATGCAATGGCATTTCAAGTGCTCATCCAAATGCTTCTTGAATGTTGTGAGGGTTCCTGCCTCTACCACCCTTTCAGGCATTGAGTTCCACATTCCAACCACCCTCTGGGTGAAAAAGTTCCTCCTCAAATCCCCTCTAAATCTCCTGCCCCTTACCCTGAATCTATGCCCCCTTGTTATTGACCCCCCTACTAAGGGGAAAAGTTCCTCTTTATCTACCCTATCTATGCCCCTCATCATTTTGTACACCTCAATCAGGTCCCCCCTCAGCCTTCTTTGCTCCAAGGAAAACAACCCCAGCCTGTCCAGCCTCTCTTCATAGCTGAGGCACTCCATCCCAGGTAACATCCTGGTGAATCTTCTCTGCACCCTCTCCAAGGCAATCACATCCTTCCTATAGTGAGGCGACCAGAACTGCACACAGTACTCCAGCTGTGGCCTCACCAGTGTTTTGTACAGCTCCATCATAACCTCCCTGCTCTTATATTCCATGCCTTGGCTAATGAAGGCAAGTATCCCATATGCCTTTTTAACCACCTTATCTACCTGTTCCGCTGCCTTCAGGGATCTATGTACATGTACACCAAGGTCCCTCTGACCTTCTGTACTTCCTAGGGTCCTACCACTCATTGTGTATTCCCTTACCTTATTTGTCCGTCCAAAATGCATCACCTCGCACTTTTCAGGGTTAAATTCCATTTGCCACTTTTCCGCCCATCTGACCAACCCGTTTATATCGTCCTGTAGCCTGAGGCTTTCCTCCTCGCAATTTACCACCCCACCAATTTTCGTGTCATCTGCGAACTTACTGATCATACCTTTTACATTCTCATCCAAGTCATTTATGTAGATCACAAACAACAAGGGACCCAGCACCGATCCCTGAGGTACCCCACTGGACACATGCTTCCAGTCACAAAAGCAACCTTCGACCATCACCCCCTGCCTCCTGCCACTCAGCCAGCTTAGGATCCAACGCGCCAAGGCACCCTGGATCCCATGGGCTCTTACCTTCTTGACCAGTCTCCTATGCGGGACTTTGTCAAAAGCTTTACTGAAGTCCATGTAAACCACATCCACAGCATTTCCCTCATCCACCCCCCTAGTCACCCCCTCGAAAAATTCAATCAGATTTATCAGACATGATTTACCCTTGACAAAGCCATGCTGACTATCCCCGATTAATCCTTGCCTCTCCAAGTGGAGACTAATTTTGTCCCTCAGAATTTTTTCCAATAATTTCCCTACCACAGATGTTAGGCTCACTGGCCTGTAATTCCCTGGTTTATCCCTGCTACCCTTCTTGAATAATGGTACTACGTTAGCTGTTCTCCAGTCCTCTAGTACATCCCCTGTGGCCAGAGAGGTTCTGAAAATTTGTGTCAGAGCCCCTGCAATCTCCTCCTTTGCTTCCCACAGCAGCCTGGGATACATCTCGTCCGGGCCTGGGGATTTATCCACTTTTTGGCCTGCTAAAACCGCTAGCACCTCCTCCCTCTCGATGCTAATATGTTCAAGTATGTCACAGTCCCCTTGCCCGATTTCTATGTCTGCATCGTCTTTCTCCATAGTGAACACAGATGCAAAAAATTCATTTAAAACCCCGCCTACATCATCTGGCTCTACACACAGATTGCCACTTTGGTCCCTAATGGGCCCTACCCTTTCCCTGGTTATCCTCTTGCCCTTAATATACTTATAAAACATCTTAGGATTTTCCTTTATTTTGCTCGCCAGTGTTATTTCATGGCCCCTCCTCGCCCTCCTAATTTCTTTTTTAAGTATGCCCCTGCACTTTTTATACTCCTCTAGGGCTTCTTCCGTCTTTAGTCTTTTGTAACTGCCAAAAGCCCCCCTTTTATTTCTAATGCATTTTTGTATATCCCTTGTCATCCAAGGTTCCCTTTGCTTGTTGGTCCCACCCTTGACCTTTACAGGAACATGTTGGCATTGTACTCTCTCTATTTCCCTTCTGAAAGTCTCCCACTGTTTTGATGTGGATTTTCCTATAAGTAGCTGCTCCCAGTCCACTTTGGCCAGATCCTGCCTTATCATATTAAAATCGGCCCTCCCCCAATTTAGAACCCTTATTTCCGGGCCGTCTTTGTCTTTTTCCATGACCACCTTAAATCTCACCGAATTATGGTCACTGTCACCAAAATGCTCTCCTACTGACACTTCCACCACTTGCCCGGCTACATTCCCCAGAATTAGGTCCAGTACCGCCCCCTCTCTTGTAGGACTTTCTACATGTTGGCTCAAAAAGCTCTCCTGGATGCACTTTAAGAATTCTGCACCCTCTAAGCCTTTCACACTCTGACTATCCCAATTTATATTGGGGAAGTTGAAATCCCCCACTATTATTACCCTATTATTTTCGCACTTTTCTGAGATTTGCCTACATATCTGTTCCTCTATCTCCCCCTGACTGTTTGGGGGCCTATAGTACACTCCCAGCAAAGTGCTTGCCCCCTTTTTGTTTTTAAGTTCTACCCATATGGCCTCATTAGAGGAACCCGCTAATATATCATCCCTCCTTACAGCAGTAATTGACTCCTTAATTAATATTGCAACACCCCCTCCCCTTTTACACCCCCCTCTGTCTCGCCTGAAGATTCTATACCCCGGAATATTGAGCTGCCAGTCCTGACCCTCCCTCAACCATGTCTCCGTGATAGCAACAATATCGTACTCCCATGTGTTCAACAACAACTTCAGTTCATCCACCTTATTTGCAAGACTCCTTGCATTAAAATAAATGCCTTCCAGCCCTGCCATATTCTCTTTTGCCTTCACATATTTGCTCTGCCTTCCCAGCTGACTTGTTTTTCCCTCTGTATTTGGCTGTAAATCACCCCCTACTATAGCTCCACTCTGTACCCCATCCCCCTGCCCAGTTAGTTTAAACCCCCCCAGCAGTGCTAGCAAACCTCCCCGCAAGGATATTGGTTCCCCTCTGGTTCAGGTGTAAACCGTCCGACTTGTACAAGTCCCACCTTTCCCAGAAGCAGACCCAGTGATCCAGGAAACTAAAGCCCTCCCCCCTGCACCATCCCTTTAGCCACGCATTCATCTGTTCTATCTTCCTATTCCTATACTCACTAGCACGTGGCACCGGGAGTAATCCAGAGATTACAACCCTTGAGGTCCTGCTCTTTAATCCTTCACCTAGCTCCCTAAATTCTTGCTGCAGGACCTCATCCCTCTTTTTACCTATGTCGTTGGTACCAATGTGGACCACGACCACTGGCTGTTCACCCTCCCCCTCCAGAATGCCCTGCAGCCGCTCAGTGACATCCTTGACCCTGGCACCAGGGAGGCAACAAATCATCCTGGATTCACGTCTACGGCCACAGAAACGCCTATCTGTTCCCCTTACTATAGAATCCCCTACCACTATTGCTCTCCCACTCTTTTTCCCCCCTTCCTGGGCAGCAGGAGCACCCCCAGTGCCAGGAAGTTGGCTGCTGCTGCCTTCCCCTGGTGAGTCATCCCCCTCAACAGTATCCAAAGCGGTATACTTGTTTGAAAGGGGGATGTCCGCAGGGGTTCCCTGCACTACCTGCCTGCCTTTGTTGCTCCGCCTGATGGTCACCCCCTGTGCTGCCCTACCCTGAGGCGTGAACAACTCGCTAAACGTGCTATCCACGAGCCTCTCAGCATCGCGCATGCTCCAAAATTCATCCACCCGCAGCTCGAGCACCGCAATGCGGTCTACAAGTAGCTGCAGCTGGATGCATTTCCCGCACACATGGTCGTCAGGGACACTGGCAGCATCCCTGACTTCCCACATGGAGCAAGAGGAGCAGAACACGGGTCTGAACTCTCCTGCCATGACATACTCCTTTAATTAGTTAAAAAATGTATTCAATACCCCAGTTACAGGTATACTCTAGGGCGCTTTATTTACCAACTATCCCCACTACACCACAGAAATTTAACACCACAGAATTCAAGCTTGTATTGAAAAGAGAGAAATACTCACCAACCAATCACTTACCTGCTCCCTGGTGACGTCACACTTGGATTACTTTTTACCTCTCTCCTGGAACCTGGATTGGTCGGTGCCTCTGACTGCTCCCTTTTAAGCCTTCAAGCTCTCCTGCCTCGGGCTGCTCCCGCGCAGGTCCACTGCTTCTCCGGTCTTGGGGCTGTGGGCCTCGGTGCCTCTGACTGCTCCCTCTCAAGCCTTTAAGCTCTCCCGCCTCGGGCTGCTCCCGCGCAGGTCCGCTGCTTCTCCGGTCTCGGGGCTGTGGGCCTCGGTGCCTCTGACTGCTCCCTCTCAAGCCTTTAAGCTCTCCCGCCTCGGGCTGCTCCCGCGCAGGTCCGCTGCTTCTCCGGTCTCGGGGCTGTAACTTTGTGCAGATGTCAGTCACTACCTCTCGTGAAAGTTGGAGCCGCCTTTGGCACTGCTGCTCAGTCATGTTGATGTAGCTGACCCTGTGTCTGTAGACATTTGGGGGGTATCTCCTGCGCCGATGGGCTTCCAGGCGTTTGCCCCTTCTGGCCTGTGCAGCTTCAGGTGGGTGAGCAGCAGCCTGGCGCTCCTGCTGCTGTTGCTGGTGCTGCTGTTGTTCCTGGTTCTGCTGCTGCTGCGCCTGGTGCTCGACCTCCTCTAATGCCCAGAAGGGAAGGAAATAATTGGCTCCCATGCTTCTGGCATATGCCTCCGTTGAGGAAGCGCTGAGTGAAGGTGGCGAGAGGGGTTTCCCAGGAGTTCACACTGGAGATGTGTGTGAGGCTCCAACCTTCCACAGGTGTGGTTAAGCCTGGTAAAAGTTGCCCCAGGCCTGAGACAACAAAGTCCTGCCACCTGCAAATGATGGCTGATCAAATCTCCTCTTTAATGGTTGAACTGCAGCTGATAGTCAGCAAGCCAATAGTGCTCCCGCCAGCTTTCACAGTCGTGATTCCCACCAGGCGTGTTTTAAGTGGGAAAAGGGTTAAAATTGCAAGGGACTGTTAAAATGGGATTATCGAGGCCATTTAGTGGTGATTAAGGGCCTTAAAGACCAGTCCCGCCTGTTGACTCAACGGGTACTCAAGGAATGTGATCAGCTGGCTGATGTCTTCACCGCCATCTTCAATCTGTCATTGGCCCAGGCAGTAGTCCCTACATGCTTCAAGACCGCTACCATTATTCCTGTGCCAAAACAAATGGCTGTGATGTGCCTGAACGACTATCGACCTGTCGCACTCACACCCATCATAATGAAGTGTTTCGAGAGACTGGTCTTAGCCCACATCAAAGCCAGTGTTCCTGCCTCTCTTGACCAACACCAGTTTGCCTATCGTGCAAACAGATCAACGGAGGATGCAATCACAACTGCTCTACACTCGGCACTGAATCACCTACATGGTAAGGAGACCTACATCAGAATGCTGTTCATAGACTACAGCTCAGCTTTCAACACTATCATCCCCAACAAGCTGGCCACCAAACTCCAAACTCTTGGCCTGAACACTTCCCTCTGCAACTGGACCCTAGACTTCCTAACAAACAGATCCCAGTCTGTCAAATTAGGTAACCACACCTCCCCCCCCCCCCCGACCCTGAACATGGGGGCCCCACAAGGATGTGTGCTGAGCCCCCTCCTCTACTCCCTCTTCACCCACGACTGTGTGGCTGTTAATGGTTCCAACACCATCATCAAGTTTGCGGATAACACCACGGTAGTAGGCCAGATCACCAACAACGATGAGTCAGCCTACAGGGAGGAGGTCCAGCATCTCGTGAAGTGGTGCGCCGATAACAACCTGGCCCTTAACACCAAGAAAACAAAAGAAATCATAGTGGACTTCAGGAAGTCCAAAGGCGGAAGTCACACCCCCATCCACATCAATGGGGCTGTGGTGGAAAGGGTGGACAGCTTTAAGTTCCTCAGAGTCCACATCACGGAAGACCTCTCCTGGTCCCTCAACACCTCCTCTCTGGTGAAGAAGGCCCAGCAGCGCCTATATTTCCTAAGGAGGCTGAAGGGATGTAATCTGTTACCCCTGATCCTCTCTAACTTTTACCGCTGCACTATAGAGAGCATCCTGACCAACTGTAACACAGTATGGTATGGCAGCTGTAGCTACTATGACCGGAAAGCCCTGCAGCGGGTAGTCAAAACTGCCCAACGCATTACCGGCACCCGGCTACCGACCATAGAGCACATATACCAGAAACGCTGTCTACGGCGGTCACGGTCCATCATCAAAGACCCTACCCACCCCAGCCACAGTCTGTTCACCCTCCTGCCATCTGGGAGACGCTACAGATGCATTCGCACCCGTACGACCAGATTTAGGAACAGCTTCTTCCCCAGGGCTGTCATCCTACTTAACTCCACAAATAAACTCTAAAGCCTGCACATCTGCCAATGCACTTTATTATGGTTATATTTATGTTAAGATACTACAAGCCAAATGTATGTTGAATGTTTAAATGTCTTAATCCAAATGTACACTCTCGGGAGCCGCAAGCCTACATTTTGTTGTACTGCACTTGTGCACTAACAATGACAATAAAAGTTGATTTGATTTTGATTTTTGATTTGAATGTGGGACGGATTCGGGACCATCAGACACGCCTGAGTAAAAATGGCTCGGAGTCGGGAACCAGGCGGGGGGTTCCCACCCGCCAGTTTTTGTGATTTTAACCCCCTGCACGCCTCCAAGCCCGCCTCCACGGCTCAGTTAAAATCGACCCCTATGTGTTACTCTTTTTGGACCCTAGCTTAATTTATGTTCAATCAAGGAAATCAACAGGGATGTGACTTTCTTATATAAAGTACACTATGGCAATCTGACACTTAGACCTAGAATTTCCTCGAAATGACTTAACACTTCTGTTGCACGTTAAAAAACATTGCATCCATCGATGACCTCTCAAGGGAGATACAAGTTTCCTGGGTCTGCTCATTTGCATACCCATTGGTGCAGGCATTGGTGTAAAATGCATGTAAGCAGCTGAACTACCTGGAAACTTCTGTGCAGCCTTTAAAAACACAGTTCAACCTTCACTCTTCTGCAGCAGACTAAGGGTCAAACAGATAACAGAGCAACTGTACTTGGCTCTTTCACTTCATTCCTTAATAACTACCCTGTCAATCCCCTTCAGAATCTTGTATGTTTCAATGAGATCACCTCTCATTCTTCTAAACTCCAGAGAGTAAATGCCCATTCTACACAATACACAATACATTTGATCCCTGATTTGCACTGATCTGGGCCAGGGAAGCAGTTGGGGCACTAAAGTTGCCCTCAGCACCCTTGAGTTAAGGAGGAGAAAATTGGCCATGGTTCCTGGCCCTTACTCAACAAGCCTTACTGGAAGTGCATGTGCACACAAGATCTACGTAGCTGCTGACTCTCAAACTTGAAACATGAATAGTGGATGAGGTAGCACGGTGCTCTTGGCATGTCACTGATGGCTGAGTAAAGAAGTATCCCTCTTTATTTGAAGGAGTGAGTGTAGGTGTTGAGGTTGTAGAGATGGAAAATGAAAATGTATATTGGTCCAGCAATTCTTCTGGAGGTAGGGGTTAAAGCACATTGTTAGGGCATCGTAGAGGAAACTTTACTCCTTTTCTGGGTCTTGCTAAACCTAGGTGTCAGCCATGGCTTAGTAGTAGTACTCTTGCCTCTGAGTCAGAAGGTCATGTGCTCAAGCCCCACTCCAGAGACTTGAGCACATAATCCCGTGCAGTCAGTCAGAGATATTCCAGAAATTCGGGTCGGGGGCTTCCCGCGGGTGCAAGCCCCCGACCTGCACTTACCTACCGCGCCGGCTGTTGAGCTGTGGGCCCGAGTGGGATTCCGATCCTGGGCCTCCTCCAACTGCCGGCACACAGTGTTTGCGTATCCCAGGGGCGCAGTTAGTTTGATGTGTCCCCTGGGATCACATGGGCCATGGAGAACCAATAGTAGCAGGGAATGCTTCATTCATAAGTTTGACAGGAAGACCTGTCAAACCTATAAATACTATAAGCCCCAAAACATCACTAAATCTTCAAATAAATTTTTTTTTTAAATCACATTTTAAAATAAACTATAAATTACATGAAATAACTATTTTAAACAATAATTTAAATTTTGGAAAAATTAATTACATTTTCTAACGAGGCTAAAAATAAACTTACCTTTCTTTAAAGCATTTAAAAATAATAAACCTGTGGAAATTTTTTAAAAATTTAACTTAATTCACCACTTACCTTGTTAAAAGCAGGCTTTGCGATTGCTTTTTACATGTCTAACTTCTGGAGACTTACCCTCCTGGGAAAACCTGCAAAAAAAAACGTAAGTTCGATGCGCACGCGCTGCCTCTCCTGCGCACGCGTTTGACTTCTGAACCCCTTCTTTCAGGGGAACGGAAGTGCCGGTTTCCCGCGCATGCACAGTGCATGCACAAAACCGGCACTTCCATTGGGCTTACGGGTGAGTACCCCATGCGTACTCACCCGTGGAGACCCGAATTTCTGGGCCGTTGTCTTTTGGATGACGTTAAACCGAGGCCCTATCTGCCCTCTCAGGTGGATGTAAAGGATCCCATGGCACCATTTAAAAAGAAAAGTACAATTCTCCCCGGTGTCCTGGGACAGATTATCTGGTCATTATCACATTGCTGTTTGCAGGACCTTGCTGTACGCGAATTGGTGCCACGTTTCCTACATTACAACAGTGACTATCCTTCACTGAAGCTTTTTGGAACATCCTGAGGTTCTGAAAGGTTTTATATAAATTTCTTTCCCTATAAATGCAAGTACTTTTTTTTATTTTATTGTTAATTTTCCTACCTCCCTTTCTGAAGATGTTGACACTTTGCTGGCATACCAAACAGTAAAAAAAAATCCAAATCAATGAACTGGAATGACGGAGGGCATAAATCAAGGTGTCTCTTTTCAGAGGGAGCAGAGATTTATGTCTGATAAGTGTAATTAGAAACTGAATAATGTGAGACACAGTTATCGTTTAAAATTCAAGGCCAGACCTGTAATAATAAAAACGGTTTTCAAATACAATGTTAATTTCCCTATTTAGAATAATTTCAGTACAAGAAGCCTGTTCTCTATTAAATCCAGACAGGAATACGATATTCTAGCAAAAGTCCAACAGAATATTATATAAAGTAATGAAAGCATGCCGAGAAACATTTTAGAATATAAATAAATAATGAGCTGACCAGACCTGTCCCAGCTTATATTCCTTTTCCATTCCCTACCCCCACCCAAATTGCTCACTTTTTCTCAGTTCCTCTCCTTAAGGTACTGATTTATGCTGGACAATGGTTCCATAGGTGCCAGCAGCCAGCTGGTGCTTCACTGAAATGGTCTTTCTTAATGTGGGAGCCAAAACCATGCATCTTACCAGACCGTTTGTGATGCACATCACAGTCAAGCTTTATCCAGTTCTCACCGAATATGCATGTGTACACACTCTGCAGCAGTGACCATACAGTCAGGAGCAGGAGCCCAAGGTGACTTTTTTTTCTCTCCCTTCCCTAGCCTGAGAGTACAGAATTCAACTGTAGTGTCCCCATTACTGCTTCAACTGTGGCCAACTCACTCAGTGCAAGGGATTGAACCTTCTTGGTTTCTATGTCTTGGCAGCACATCAGGTTGTGCATTTATCTACTTCTTATATGTACTAGTGGACCTCCTGTGGTATTCTTAAATTGGAATATGCCCTGGGGTCTGACAGCACTGGGGTGGAGGGAAGATTTATAGAATATGGGTGCGGGGGGGTGGTGGGGAGGGAGACCTGTGCGGCGGATGCTGTGTGCGGCGGATGCTGTGTGCGGCGGATACCGTGTGCGGCGGATGCCGTGTGCGGCGGATGCTGTGTGCGGCGGATACCGTGTGCGGCGGATGCCGTGTGCGGCGGATGCGTTGTGTGGTGGATGCTGTGTGCACTGGATACTGTGTGCGGAAAATGCATTGTGTGGCGGATGCTGTGTGCGCCGGATACTGTGTGTGGCGGGTACTGTGTGTGTGGATACTGTGTGCGGCGGATACTGTGTGCGGTGGATGCTGTGTGCGGCGGATGCCGTGTGCGGCGGATGCCGTGTGCGGCGGATGCCGTGTGCGGCAGATGCTGTGTGAGTGGATGCTGTGTGCGGCGGATGCCGTGTGCGGCGGATGCCGTGTGAGTGGATGCCGTGTGCGGCGGATACTGTGTGCGGCGAATGCGTTGTGTGGCGGATGCTGTGTGCGGCGGATGCTGTGTGCGGCGGATGCTGTGTGCGGTGGATACTGTGTGCAGCAGATGCGTTGTGCGGCGGATGCATTGTGCGGCGGATGCGGTGTGCGGCGGATACTGTGTGCGGCGGATACTGTGTGCGGCGGATGTGTTGTGCGGCGGATGCGTTGTGCGGCGGATGCCGTGTGCGGCGGATGCTTTGTGCGGCGGATGCCGTGTGCGGCGGATGCCGTGTGCGGCGGGTACCGTGTGCGGCAGGTACCGTGTGCGGCAGGTACCGTGTGCGGCAGGTACCTTTTGTGGTGGGTACTTTGTGCGGCGGATGCTCTGTGCGGCGGATACTCTGTGCGGCGGATGCCGTGTGCGGCGGGTACTTTGCGTGGCGGATACTTTGTGCGGCTGATGCTTTGTGTGGTGGATGCTTTATGTGGTATTTCCAGTGCAATGTGCCCCAAATCATCCAAACGAGCTCAAAAGATCGAGTAATTTCAGGTTCAAATTATTTCCAATGCAAACCTAGTTTCCGCGATCTTTTGTGTTAGTTTCAAAATCATCATGCTGGAAGTCGCACCCACCCACAAAACTGGCCACATTCCCAGATCAAATTAATCACCATGGCCAGTTTTCGCTAATTGTGCCCGTTTGTGGGCCTTGGAGGAGACTCTTAAAATTCGTTTTTTTTTGGCACAAGGGCACTAATAGGCATCCCTTTAAAAGTTTTTAAATATACATGTTTTAATTTACTAAGAAACTGACTACTGTACACCAATGCAACTAGTAAATGGTTCTGTATAGTTTCTTTAAGTAATTTACAGGTGGAGGACTAGACACTCTGATTAAAAATGCGTATTTTTTGTGATTAAACACATTTTCAGCTGTATTAATGTAACTGCACCAGGTTACCACTCTTAAATACATCAAGGAATATTTTTTAGAGCAAAAAAATTACATCCTAAAACGCTGCCCGATTGCGCTGGTTCATGGAATATTTTACATTTGCCGATATGCAAATGAGTTTGAGCAGAAACTTGAGCAGAAAATTAAATCAGAAAACTAGTAAACCCAGCAAGGTGATAGTGGCAGCCATCATTTCAAGGGGGATTTAAATTTTAAGGTGGGGAGCTAGCCTCAATAATCCAACATATTCAGGCTGGGGTTAGGGGCGTATTCAGGGCAAACTCCCACCCCACCAAAGATGCACCAGGATTCCACAAGAGTGGAAAATCCTAGCCAACCAATTCAAAATTAATTTTGTTTTACCTTATACAATTCAGAAAACAATTCTGAGCACAATTTGCACCCAGGATGCCAATTGCCCCCAAAGCAGAAACTCTACCCCTTTGTGTGGTGGATACTATACATATACAGGAAACTTTGGTTTATCCGGAGGTTGTATGTCCGGAAACCTCGATCTAACGGCAGAAATCAGCAGCCGTTTTATTAGGTTTTTTTTCTTCCCCTAGCATTTTTTTTCTTCCCCTAGCATTTTTTTTAAACAGTCAGGCTGTGGAAAGCGTCTCTGTAGCTTAGCAACAGCTCCAGAGACGCTTCCAAGGTACGGGCCGAGTGTTTACAAGCTGTTGCTAAGCAACAGTGTTTGTTGTCAGATATGGAGATGAAAACCTCCGTATCCTTCAACATTAGCGCTGGCCTATCCGGAAGTTTTGATCTAACGGCACCAGCTCGGTCCCGTCGGTGCCGGATATCGCGAAGTTTCCTGTATATGACATTTCCATGGGTGCTGAAGACCCACTAAATGCAAAACTATTAATAGATGGACCTTCTCCTTATTAGCTTCCCATTTCTACTCAGGTTCCTATCAATTCAAAGTTGTGATTCTAAGAAAAGCTAAGAGGTGCGCAAGAGCAGACTAGAATTTACATTCTCCCTTCTGCATTTTCTCTTTCTTTCTTTCACATTGGTGCAAAGTGAAATAGATGTTCCAATTTTGTTAGTTCACAATACTAAATCTATTAATCTAATTAGTGAATCATTGATGAGCTACTCAGATTATCAATCCCGTTAAAATTAATTCTAGTGGATATAGCCAGTAAGGAGTTACTGGACTGGAAACTCTTGAAAAACTATGTTAAAAATAAGTTTAATGGAACTGAAGCAGAAGTTTCCCAGGGGTTAGATGAAAGCATGTTATGAAATGTAATGGCTCTCTGTTTCCAACCCTCCAATAATAGGGTACATCTAAGATCAAGTAGGTCTGCCATTTCCACAGCAACATCAGTTGCCCAGAGATTTGCATAAGGAATTAAGCCTAAGTTACTTATCATATTGGGCCAAATTTTGCGACCCCTACAGGTGCGTACAAGGTGCGCACGCACCCGTAGGGGTCACGCAAGTGCCGGGTTTAGGCATGCGAAGCACATGTGTTAAAACCCGGCGCTTGTGATCTATCAAGACTTAACAGATCCTCCGCATCCCCGGAAAATGGGCCTCTGCGGGTGGAGAGTTGCACTTTTTGCACAACTTCCACCCTTCTGTTGCTTTTACCAGCATAAGAGTTTAAAATAACATAAAAATAATTGTTTTCAATCATTTAAAAATTAAAAAATTTGTGCAATAAGGTAAAGTTATTTTTAGCTCCTTTAAAACATTTAAATTTATTTTTCAAAAAATCAAATTTTTGTTTAAAATATTTAATTAAATGGCATGTTAATTAATTTTATATATGTAATGGTTTTTCTTTATTTATTTCAGCATGTTGGTGCATTTTTGCAGTCATTCCCATTCATACTTTTGACAGTTCCATATGTATGGAACTGTCAAAAGTATGAAGGGGGATTCCCTTCTTCCATTGGTTCGCCTGGCCCATGTGATCCCAGGGGCGCTTGCGAACCGCCTGCACCCTTGGGATATGTGGGCCTCTGTACATTTCGAAGAGGAGAGGCCCAGGAGCGGAAGCATCTGCCCGCAAGAAGCCTCCGATCGGAAATTCAGGGCCAATAATTCAGTGATCTAATTTTCCAACTAACTATAATCTCTGTTGTTTTAACTGAATGAATATTACAGTAATTCCTCCCCAACTGCGGGGGATATGTCCCTGAAAACCCCTGTGGTTGGTAAAACCGCGGTTGGCAAATATAAGACCTTATGGGAAAAATGGGGTTAGGGGGAACACGGCCGCATTTACACTTGTTAGAGCCTAAGTAAGCTGCTTTATTTTAAATAACACATTAAAAAAGATCCCGTGGCATAAACGACACTTTAGCACTTTTCGAAAAGCCACCCACAATGCTAACCCTTATTGACACCACTTTTTTTTATGGTTCTAATGGTAGACTCGTTAACCTCCATTAGTCGTCAAACCGACGCTGTACTTTCACCACGGGCAAGTCTATTAACGACATCTAATTTCCTATCTAAGGTTAGTACATTCCTTGCCCTTTTCGCTATTGATTCACCTTTACCACTGAGATTACGCTTAGGGGCCATGATTAAGGGCTAAACAGAACAATACTGTAATTAAAGGCAAAATAGGTAGCAACGAGGCGACATTCACACACACAGTATATATCCACGAGTGGAGAGAGACCACGCGGGGTAGTAAATATGCTCAAAAGAGCGGCGCGGATGAATGGAGTCTCATGTTTGGAAGTGCGACCCATGAAACTTGAAAATTAAAAACTGCGTATACGCAAAATTCACTGCTGCGGTTGGCAAAAATTTGTCGCAGAGAGGAAACCGTGTATACTTGAAATCCGCGTATGGCAAAACCGTGGTTGGGGCGGGATTCCTTTATTGTGAAAATATCTTGGGACTACTTGTTATATCATTTGTAGGGGGCAAGTATACAGACATCAGTATTTTTTGCCAGTGACCTATTAATGTCAACAACAACAACAACTTGTATTTATATAGCGCCTTTAATGTAGTAAAACATCCCAAGGCACTTCACAAGAGTGTTATAAAACAAAATTTGATCCCCAGCCACATAAGGAGATATTAGGGCAGATGATCAAAAACTTGGTCAAAGATGTAGGTTTTAAGGAGCATCTTAAAGGAGGAGAGAGAGGCAGAGAGGTTTAGGGAGGGAATTACACAACTTAGGGCCTAGGCAACAGAAGGCACAGCCACCAATGGTTGAATGATTAAAATCAGTGATGCTCGGTGGGGGGGGGGGGGGGGGGGGGGGGGGTTCTGGGGCTGGAGGAGAATACAGAGATAGGGAGGGGCCAGGCCATGGAAAGATTTGAAAACAAGGATGAAAATTTTAAAATCAAAGCGTTGCTTAACCAGGATCCAATGTAGGTCAGCGAGCAAAGGGGTGATGGGTGAACAGGACTTGGTGTGAGTTAGGACACGGGCTGCTGAGTTTTGGATGACCTCAAGCCTATGTAGGGTAGAACGTGGGAAGGCAGCCAGGGGTGCATTAGAATAATCAAGTGCAGAGGTAACAAAGGCATGGATGAGGGTTTCACCAGCAGATGAGCTGAAGCAGGGGTGGAGATGAGCGATGTAATGGAGGTGGAAATAGGCGGTCTTAGTTATGGCACCGATATGTATCAGAAGCTCATTTCAGGGTCAAATATGACACCAAGGTTGCAGACAGTCTGGTTCAGCCTCAGGCAGATGTTAGGGAGAGGGATGGAGTCAGTGGCTAGGGAATGGAGTTTGTGGCAGGGACCGAAGACAATGGCTTCGGTCATCCCAATATTTAATTGGAGAAAATTTCTGCCCATCCAGTACTGGATGTTGGACAAGCAGTCTGACAATTTAGAGACCGTGGAGGGTTCGAGAGAAACGGCAATACTATGTGCAACATAATTGGTTATTAAAGATGGTGGTTTCCAGGTTCTCATGGTTTATAATGGAAGTTTTTTGAAAGTATCGCAAAGAGAGCAATTAAAGCAGATCCAATGAATGGTAGTCACATTGCAGTTCCCTACTGATGTGGCCTGCACATATGTTGGTTATTAATCAAGCAGAGAGCCGACATAAATGGGCTTCACAATTCAATAAACCCAGCAAGATAATAGTGGCAGCCATCATTTCAAGGGGGTTTAAATTTTAAGGCCAGGGAGCTTGCCTCAATAATCCAACATATTCAGGCTGGGGTTAGGGACGTATTCAGAATCAAACTCTCACCCCACCAAAGATGCATCAGGATTCCACAAGAGTAGAAAATCCTGGCCAACAAATTCAAAATTAATTTTGTTTTACCTTAACTTGTTTTAGTTATTTTGTGATCTGGTCTGTTCAGTAATAGCACGTTCAATTTATAATATACCACGGATTGTAAATGTTCTTTAAGCCACATATTTTAGGGAATCTGTGGGTTGGAATTTTAGAATGTTACACTAATAAATGACATATTCATTGTGGTTTGGCACTTTAAACAAAAATCAGTTCTTTGAAGAATAGCTCTTTGAAGCTTTGATTCCTTCAAAAACAGCACCAAATCCTTGTGAGGGTTGGCCCAGCTGTCATGCTAAATGCTAGAATGGTTTTGGCTTATCCAAAAAATTGGAGAATAATTTTTACATTTTTTAAACATGAACATTTTTAATGTACTTGTAAAACAAAGATTGCATTTTGATGCACGATGGCAGCTCATCTTAAAACTTGAGATGATTTAATACTTGACAGTAATTTGTTGATTTTTCTTTCACCGAATCATGATAAAACACTTATAATACAGGGGCTAGTAACACAAGCCAGAAATGTCACCTTTGCGTTGGATTGGGTGTGTGCGGGCGGCGAAGCACGTCCGAAACGTGATGTTCGGAGCAAAGCGCTGCTCAGAGCGACTTTCACTCAATTGGAAGAGTCATGCGCATTTCCCAGCCCTATTAAATGGTGCGGTCTGATGACATCATCGATGACTTGTTCCCAGCGCCCATATTTAAAGCAGCCTTGCACTGAACTCACATGAAGCTTTCCAGAGGAGGGTGGAAGGTGTGAAAGAAAGGTCACAGGAGAGAGAAAACTTTTGAAACATGGATAGCCAAAGGCCGAGGACTGCATCCCGGTTCTCTGAATCTTCATTGCACACTCTTGTGGAGGCAGTCAGAGCACGCAGGGAGGTCCTCTTCCCTGATGACTGGCAAAGGAGACCTCCACAAGCAACAAAGAGAGTACGGCTGGATATTGCTGAGGAGGTCAGCAGTAGGGAGGTGGCCAGGGGGACCTGGATCCAGTGCAGGAAGTGCTTCAATGATCTCATGAGGTCAGGAAAGGTGAGTGCAATGCTACACTCACCCTCATTCTGAAGTGCCTGTCAACACATCCCCATCACTCTGCCTTCCCAAGCCTACTCCTGCACATCATTACTCACACCAACGTACCTTGCATGTCCACCCAGCCCTCTCTCTATCTACATTATCATATCCCCATCTGACTAACCACCCCTCACATTCACCCTCATCCTAATGCAATCATATCAAGTAACATCACAGAAAGAGGCCATTTGGCATTGGCACCCCACTCCCTCATAGTTATGCTCTACAGATGTAACCCATCCATTTCTTACACTCATTCCATCGCTCTCACTCAAGCTTCTCTTCTTTCACTCCTTACAGGAGAAAAGAGCTCACAACAACAGGGAGAGGAAGAGAACCAGAGGTGGCCCTCCAGTCATTGCACATCTGACAGCAGCAGAGGAGGCGGCTCTAGATATTTTGGGAGCTCGAGAGATGCTGGCAGTGGGAGATGGAGAGAGGGGCACATCCCAGCAACCTGGTGATGGAATCGCATCTCATAAAGCCACGTGGCATATAATAGTCACCCTTATGGTGACTCATGTCAGCAGCCAGTGAAAAGTCATCATGTGCATAATGGTAATGTCACCCATTCTTATTATAATACTTCTAATTCATCTCTTTACTCTCCCACAAGTCCATCAACTGCCGCCCCCCCCCCCCCCATCCAGCTGGAGGAAGAAGACGACTCCTCAGAGGAACCTCCAGCCTCTGCGGGTGCAGCGTCAGCAGCCCCAAGCGCAGGTACACACACCTCGGTGGGTCCTTTGCGCCATAGAGTAGAGTTGTCAACCTGGTGTCTCACAATTCACAAGTGAGCAAGAGCAGATGGTGTTGACAGGGACAGCAGTGGAGACTCTTTGCCGGAGGGTGCAGGACGCACTAAGCTCTGCTGAGCTGCAAGCAGACACTGAGCCTCCGGGGCCATCGAGAAAGAGGGTGATCTCGGAGGGGCAACAACAATTGCATGAGGCTCTGGCAGCTTTTGCAGCCATGATTTCTGCAAATATACAGAGAATGGAGGAGTCCATCTCCAATATGAACATCACTATGTCACAGGTGATGGCGATGATGTGCTCTTCCATGGAAAGGTTGGCCACCTGCATGGAGCAGCAAATGCACCCCTCACATGAGCACATGCTAGCTATGGACAATAGATGGCAGGCACTCATAGACTGCTCAAGGAGGGATGTAAACATAGACTTGGGCCTTCAGCGCCCCACTGATGTGCAGCAAGGTGCTCGCCCAGCTCCTTGCTAGCAGGGAAGTGCGGGTGGCCCATGATAGGGATGATGGTGAGAGGGGACATGGAAGTGGGGGCTCTTCTCACAGTGCACCCATTTCTCACACATTGCCTCCTCCTCCGATAGAGCTGCAGATGCTTCCTCGGTTCGCAATGGCCGAGTCTGCCTCTGCACAGGTGCAGGTGGAGCAGACTTTGGCAGGGCCATCGCAGGCTCCAAAACCCAAAGTACGTCTGCCAAAAGTGTCTATGTAGTTGCAGCAGGGAAGTGAGCAGTTTGCAACTATCTCTGCTGAAGCCACAAGGGGTTGCACCTCGTAGAAGCACTCGCAAACAAAAAATGACACAAAAGTAGATGCACAGGGGTAAGCACATGGGTGTATCAACAAATGTTAGTGATAAGTTTCAGTTGTTTTGATTGTACACATAAATGTTTTTCTTTGCACCACTTTCAGGTCTTGTCCATTTTTGCCTCAAACCTTGGAAGTGGCTTTGTCACTTGGAGTGAATGGTGAGACACTATTTAACCTTGAGCATTGGGCCTTTGAGTGAGAGCAATGGCTTGGTCATTGTAGGGATACTTTATGATATTGTTGTGGGGTGGTTGGGGGGTGGGGGAGCTTAGTACAGGATGTGGCTGCAATGTGGCAGCATTGAAGCAAATTAAGTAAATCTGGCCATGATGAGGCCAACTCGGGCAGCAATGTGCGCCGCTGCTGGTGGCATCTGCATCTCAGCTTCCTCCTCCTCCTCTTCCTTGTCTTCAACCTGCTCATCCTTCTCCTTCTCTGAAAAGGCTGCATGCTGTGTGCCATGCTCCTCCTGCAGCTCCAGTCCTCGCTGCTGCGCTATGTTGTGCAGCGCGCAGCAGACGACGATGTTTCAGGAGACCCTGGCTGGTGCATACTGAAGGGCTCCTCCAGATCTGTCAAGGCATCTGAAGTGCATCTGCAGCATGCCTATTGCTTGTTCTATGACACATCTGGTTGAGATGTGGCTCTCATTATAACGCTCCTCGGCCTCAGTACTTGGCCTCCTCAGGGATGTTATGAGCCACGTCTTCAGTGGATAGCCATTGTCAGCCACTAGTAAGGTGTGTCCACCAGGTCCTCTGGCAGCAGGTCTTTTTCCAGTAAGGTACAAATGTCTGCGATGACCTGGCATGACAGCCTGAGCCTCCTGAAGCACTGCTGCTCAGTCATGTTGAGGAAGCTCATCCTCTGCCTGTGTAACCTGTGTTGGGGGGTATCGTCTCCGGCGTGTTGTAGCCCTATGGTGCCCTCCTCTCTGCTGTGGAACATTAGGTCGTTGAGGAGAAGGCTACTGTTGTGGTTGCTGCTGGTGGTGGTACTCATCTTGGTCCGATTCTGAGGACCAAGGTGAGACATAAGAACTTAAGAATTAGGAGCAGGAGTAGGCTATACAGCCTTCAAGCCTGCTCCACCATTCAATAAGATCATGGCTGATCTTCGACCTCAACTCCACTTTCCTGCCCTATCCCCCCCCCATATCCCTTAATTCCTCTGAAGTCCAAAAATCTATCGATCTCCGCCTTAAATATGCTCAACGACTGAGCATCCACAGCACTTTGGGGCAGAGAATTCCAAAGATTCACAACCCTCTGAGTGAAGAAATTCCTCCTCATCTCAGTCTTAAAAGGCTGGCCCCTTATCCTGAGACTATGTCCCCTAGTTCTAGACACTCCAGCCAGGGGAAACAATCTCTCAGCATCTACCCTGTCAATCACCCTCAGAATCTTGTATATTTCAATGAGATCACTTCTCATTCTTCTAAACTTCAGAGCGTATAGGCCCAATCTACTCAGTCTCTCCTCAAAGGACAACCCTCTCATCCCAGGGATCAATCTTGTGAACCATCATTGCACCGCCTCTAAGGCATGTATATTCTTCCTTAAATAAGGAGACCAAAACTGTGCACAGTACTCCAGGTGAGGTCTCACCAGAGTCCTTTACAATTGTAGCAAGACTTACTTACTCTTGTACTCCATCCTCCTTGCAATAAAGGCCAACATGCCATTTGCCTTCCTAATTGCTTGCTGTACCTGCCTGCTAACTCTGTGTTTCTTGTACTAGGACATCCAAATCTCTATGAACACCAACATTTAATAGTTTCTCACCATTTTAAAAATATTCTGTTTTTCTATTCTTCCTACCAAAGTGAATAACCTCACATTTCCACACATTATACTCCAACTGCCACCTTATTGCCCACTCACTTAACCTGTCTATGTCCCTTTGCGTCCTCCTCACATCTTACTTTTCCACCTAGCTTTGTATCATCAGTAAACTTGGATACATTGCACTCGGTCCCTTCATCTAAGTAATTAATATAGATTGTAAATAGCTGAGGCCCAAGCACTGATCCTTGCGGCACCCAACTAGTTACAGCCTGCCAATCTGAAAATGACCAGTTAATCTCTACTCTCTGTTTTCTGTCTGTTAACCAATCCTTTATCCATGCTAATACCTTACCCCCAACCACATGTGCCCTTATCTTGCTTAACAACCTTTTATGTGGCAGCTTATCGAATGCCTTTTGGAAATCCAAATATACTACATCCACTGGTTCCCCTTTATCTACCCTGCCAGTTGCATCCTCAAAAAACTCTAAGAAATTTGTCAAACACAATTTACCTTTCATAAATTCTCTGCCCCAGAGGGCTGTGAATACTGAGTCTTTGAGTATATTCAAGGCTGAGATAGATAGATTTTTGGACTCTAGGGGAATCAAGGGACAAGAGATCAAGCGGGAAAGTGGAGTTGAGTTCGATGAACAGCCATGATCTTATTGAATGGCAGAGCAGGCTCGAGGGGCCATATGGCCTACTCCTGCTCCTATTTATTATGTTCTTAATGTTGTGATAGTCAGTAACAATGTGGTGAGAGTGGCTTCTGTGGTTGCAGAAAAGACCTGCAAACTCCAGAAACCTAAATCTGTGCACAAAATGAAGTAATCAACAGTCTTTTCCTTAGGCAACTAATGAGGTATAAGGTGTGTGTATTTATCTGGCTGACCCCAGCCCCCACGCAATCCTTCCTTCTCTCCTCTGTGCAGCCTAGTGCCGCAGGCCTACCTGTCTGGAGCCAGCCAGCCTCTCAATCTGACTGGCTGCGGGTGGGAAACAAAGGTTTCCCATGCAAATCAGACACTGCTGTTAAATTCAGCAAGTGATGCGGGAAACCCTTTCTCGCGCATTTCCAGGCTGCTTCAGAGCCCCCCTGCCTCCAACCCACCTTCCCCATTAAAATTCAGACCCTAGTGTTCAAATGTTGGCAGGGGTTGCCTCAGGCCCAAAAGGGAAGAAGAGCCTCTGCAAATACCCTCAGAGTGCAGCCGTGCACAGGCTCTATTAGGTTAAACTGAAATCGTCAATGTTGAAAAAATGTTATAACTGTGGCATCTCGCTGGCCACCTATTTCTTTTGCTGCAGGAGGTCTTCCAGCCCTGCCGCAACAATTCTCCACCCCCGCACGGGTGTTATTCCCCCCCCCCCCTCAGTAGAGGTCGGACCGCCCACCTCCCATATGTAAATAACTCTTGGACCAAAAATAATGTCTGGCGTCATGTGGGCATTTCCAGGGTAGGCAGAAGTCTCCCCCTCACCAGAGATGTGCCCTAATATTGGAATAACGTTGAAAGCGCGAGCCAATTGGTCAATTAAGTGTCTATAGTTCAGTCTAAGTGCTGCTCACTGTTGCTACAAATACTGTAATAACTGGGAAATTTTGGCTCATCACAATCTGATCAGACTACAGTGTCTTCCAATACACTCACGTTGGATCTGTTTTCTATCACCATCCTCCCTCTCTGTCTCCATTGTTACTGTGTTGTAGGGCAGTACCTCTTGCACATTAAATGCTGCCAGTATACTTGCTGAGGCCACTGTCTCTTTAGACTGTCTAGTTATTTTCCCCCCCAACATCACCTCCACCCTTCCCAAGGCAACCAGTCCTGGCAAGAGGCTGATGAATTTTGAAACATGTACACATCCAAAAGCTATGATGCCCAACTTTACTGCTGCTCTCTCCCAAACTGGAAAAATCCACTCCTCTCTCTAATCTGTCTTGGTTGCACAGGTGGTTCTGTGTTGTGTTTCATTGTAGGGGAAATAGTAATTGAACCTCATTCTATATAACACCATCCAGTCACACATTAGAAATTTAGGGGCCGATTTTCCTGGAGCCGTCAGGCACGCTTTCAGGCGTGTGGGGGGGGGGGGGGGGGGGGAAAAAAAACCCTCGCAAAAATAGGGGGTCGCAACACCCCCCCCCGGCCTGATTCCCTGCCCCGTCTGATTTCCACCCAGGCGTTTCTGTCCGACCTGAATCAGTCCCGCCCGCAGCAGGCGAGAGTGGTCTTCAGGCACCGTAATCACCAATAATTGGCATCTATAATGCCATTTTAAGGGGCTCTTGCTATTTTCAGCCTTTTCCCACGTTAAACACGCCTGGTGGGAACCCCGCTGATGAAACCTGGCGTGAACAATATCGGATTGCTGACTATCAGCAGCAAGTCAATCAGGAAAGAGGAGATTTAATCAGACATCATTTGTAGGTTGCAGGACCTTGTTGTTTCAGGCTTGGGGCAACTTGTTCCATGCTTAGGCACAGCTGTGGAAGGTTGGAGCCTCACACACTTGTCCAGTGTGAGCTCCTGGGAAGCCCCTCTCGCCACCCTCACTCAGCGCTTCCTCAACTGAGGCACCTACCAGAAGCGTGGGAGGCCTTTTTTTCCTTCCCCTCTTGGCATTAGAGGACCTCCAGCCCCATTCGCGAAATGACACACGCCACAACTGCAGAGGTTGCCATCAGAAATTTTATTTACAATAACCAGCTGATGGCATTTTTCAAATAAACACATTTCACCCAAGTGACTACTCTTGTGACTATTAGTGCTTTATTTTCCTTACGCGTGTTCCTACGTAGTGGTTCCCCTGTGGCTTCAGCAGATGTGGAGGCCCCTTGCTCACTTTCCTGCTGCTCCTGTCTCAACACCTTTGGCGGGCGTCCTCTGGGATGGCGAGCCTGTGAGGGCTCGCCAGCAGCCTGCTGCTCCTGCGGCTGTGCAGGGGTTGAGACCTCTATCTCCATTGGGTGTGGACTCCGGCGGAGCTCTGACTGAGGGCTCTGCAGTGGCATGGAAGTGTGAGCGCTTGGAGAGGAGCCCCCACTTCCTTGAGGTCTGCCACCAACCTCCCTCTCATGGGTCAGGTCCCTCTCAGTGCCTGCAAGTGGCTTGAGAGTAGCTTGCTGCACATCAGGGGGGCCATGGGGACCCGTTTCTACAATGGCAGTCCTACTCTGAGGGCCTGCCATGAAGGTCTGGTTTCTCTGCTCAATAGCTGACCATCACTCCTCCAGAGATGTCAGTCTATTCTGAACACTCACCATGTTTTCAACACTCTGGTGACTTAGCTCCTCCGTGGCCGTAGCCATCCTCTCCTCTACTGTAGCCATCCTTTCCATGGAGGTTGCCATCCTTTCCGTGGTGATGCGTTCATGCGCCAATGACTCCACAAAGGCTCTGCTCATGTTCGTGATGGACTCCTCCATTCGCTCCATACTCGCAGCGACCCTGGAGACAAAACCTGCCAGAGACTCCTGCATCTGTGCATGGAGATCCATCACCTCTTCTCTTGCGGATGGACCCAGAGGCAGAGGGTCGATATGCAGCTGAGCTGGCAGGGTCCTGCGCCCTCCGACGAGGACTCTCCACTGCTGTCCCTGTCTCCACCATCTGCTGATGCTCACTTGTGAGCTGTGAATACACCAGGTGACAAAACTACTCTATCTCGCGAAGGTCCCACCGAGGTGCGAGTGTCTGCGCTGGTGCTGGGTGCGCTGAATTTTGCGCCCTCAGAGGTTGGAGCTTCCTCTGAGGCATCTGGCTGCTCAGCCTCTTCCTCCTCCACAGTGGGGACAGGGGCTCTGGATGGTCCTGTGGGGGAGTAAAGGAAAGAGTTAGAGATGTGATGCCAAGGCTACATGCACATTGGATTTTGCAGATGCTCATAAGTCCAAATGATGTAGCTTCAGAATCATAACAGCGGCTCATGCTATGTCAATGAGAGAGATGGAAAACTATTCTGTCACCAGCTTGCGGGACTGCCCCTGTCTCTCCTTCCCCAGCTTCCGCAGCCACATCAGCCCTGACAATTTCCAGCACTCCTTCCTCCCAGGGGGTCAGGTGGGCTATTGAGGGTGGGCCTCCTCCAGTCCTGGCTCGCTCTCTGTTGTTGTGAGCTCTCTTTTCCTGCAATGAGGGAGACAAGTGGAGTTTGAGTGAGAATGAAGGAGTGAGTGTAGAGATTGCATAACATAGATACTTAGAGGGAGGCAAAGATGGTGTGAGGCTGCAAGACCAAGGGCCTTCCCTGTGTGTTGTCAGTTGTGCTCAAAGCATCAGAGTGAGAGGGAGTGTGAGGGCTGCATGGTGAAATAGTTATGTGAATGTGAGCATTGAGAGAGAGGGAATGGGTAAGGGTGACTGTGAAGTGGGATGTGGAGGAAGAGAGTGCTAAAGCCGAGTGCTGGTGGGGAAAGGCAATGGGGATCAGTCTGAGGGTGATGGAAACTTCATACTTACTTTTCCTGTACGGTGAAGGTCATGGAATCGCTTCCGATACTGTATCCAGGTTCTTCTGGTGACTTCCAGCGAGTTGACATCTGCTGTCACCTGCATCCATGCAGCCTTGGTCTCAGTGGGAGGCCTCTTCCTCCCTGACCTAGGGAAGAGGACCTCCCTGTGGGCCCTCACCCCATCCAATAATGCCTGCAGTGAAGCCTCGTCGAATTTGCAGGCAGCTCGGGGTCTGGCACTGGCCACAGCTGCTACAGGCTCCTCTGCCATCCTGTGTGGTTCGTATGGAAGCCTGCAGAGGTTGCAAAATGCTTGCTGTGGGCCTTAAAAGCAGCACGAATGATGACATCATACTGTGCGACTTTCTGACTGGAAGTAAGAACATAAGAACATAAGAAATAGGAGCAGGAGTAGGCCAATCGGCCCCTCGAGCCTGCTCCACCATTCAATAAGATCATGGCTGATCTGATCCTAACCTCAAATCTTCTATCACTCTGCATCCACCCGAACCCATGTGATCTCCCGGGAGAGGCGAAAAACCAGATAAAGACCCAATGGCCAATTTGGGAGAAAAAAATCTGGGAAATTCCTCTCCGACCCATCTAGGCGATCGAAATTCTTCCAGGAGATCACTCTGTCCCTATATTTTCTACAGTACTTACCTTCTGTAAAGGCGATCTCCACCCCAGCCAGGAACAGGAATAAAACCATCTCCTGAAATCTAACAGAATTAGAACACAGTAGGAGCAGAACAAGGCTACACGGCCCCTGGGCCCGCTCCACTACCCACAGGGCCGTGACCATTCTGAACCCAGACTCATGTCCAATTTCCTGCCCGCTCCCCGTAACCCTTTATTCCCTTTACTTCTAGGAAACTATCTATTTCTGTTTTAAATTTATTTAATGATGTAGCTTCCACAGCTTTCTGGGGCAGCAAATTCCACAAACCTACCACCCTCTGAGTGAAGAAGTTTCTCCTCATCTCAGTTTTGAATGAGCAGCCCCTTATTTTAAGATTATGCCCCCTAGTTCTAGTTTCACCCATCATTGGGAACATCCTCACCGCATCCACCCGATCAAGCCCCTTCACAATCTTATATGTTTCAATAAGATCGCCTCTCATTCTTCTGAACTCCAATGAGTAGAGTCCCAATCTACTCAACCTCTCCTCATATGACCACCCCCTCATCCCCGGGATTAACCGAGTGAACCTTCTTTGTACTGACTCGAGAGCAAGTATGTCTTTTCTTAAGTATGGACACCAAAACTGTATGCAGTATTCCAGGTGCGGCCTCACCAATACCTTGTACAACTGCAGCAATACCTCCCTGTTTTTATATTCCAACCCCCTAGCAATAAAAGCCAACATTCCATTGGCCTTCTTAATCACTTGCTGCACCTGCATACTAACTTTTTGAGTTTCGTGCACCAGGACCCCCAGATCCCTTTGTACTACAGTACTTTCCAGTTTCTTGCCATTAAGATAATAACTTGCTCTATGATTTTTCCTGCCAAAGTGCATAACCTCACACTTTCCAGTATTGTATTCCATCTGCCAAATCTCTGCCCACTTACTTAGCCTGTCTATGTCCCTTTGCAGGTTTTTTATGTCCTCCTCACTCACTACTTTCCCTCCCATCTTTGTATCATCTGCAAACTTTGATATGTTACACTCGGTCCCCTCCTCCAAATCGTTAATATAGATTGTAAAGAGTTGGGGACCCAGCACTGACCCCTGCGGAACACCACTAGTTACTGGTTGCCAATCTGAGAACGAACCATTTATCCCAACTCTCTGCTTTCTGTTAGAGAGCCAATCCTCCACCCACGCCAGAATATTACCCCCAATCCCGTGATTTTTTATCTTGAGCAATAATCTTTTGTGTGGCACCTTGTCAAATGCCTTTTGGAAGTCTAAATACACTACGTCCACTGGTTCCCCTTTATCCAACCTGTATGTTACTTCCTCAAAAAACTCAAGCAAATTTGTTAAACATGACTTCCCCTTCATGAAACCATGCTGAGTTTGCCCTATTAAATTATGTTTATCCAAATGTCCCGTTACTGTCTCCTTAATAATGGACTCTAACATTTTACCAACCACAGATGTTAGGCTAACAGGTCTATAGTTTCCAGCCTTCTGCCTACTACCCTTTTTAAATAAGGGTGTTACATTAGCAGTTTTCCAATCTGCCGGGACCTTTGCTGAGTCCAGTGAGTTTTGGAAAATTATTACCAATGCATCCACAATCCCTACCGCTACTTCCCTCAAGACCCTGGGATGCAAGCCATCAGTAGTCAATTAGCAAGGGTTCCCACGCGCTGGAAATGAATTGGCCAATTGAGGGAAAATTGCATCAGTCTGGCAGACCCATTTACATTCGTGTGGGAACCCCGACATTCGGGGAACCCGACAATTCCCCACACCTGCGGGAAAATCGGCCCCTTAGTGTTCTTCTCAAGACAAATATTGACTTAAAAAGAATGTTATTCAAATAATTGCAATGGCTACCCATCTCTCAGCCAGTGATTCGACTAAATGGGCAGATTGACCCGTGACTATAATCACAATGGTATTGATTGTATTTAGGTTGTTCTCATATTTACTCCCTCCCTTCAGCTGGTGAAAGATTGGATTGCCCCTCTGCAATAGCAGTGCTTCTGTTGGTTTATATAATACGAGTGGTACTGTTGGTTTATATAATAACAAGGCGATTGTGTTTAACACTTTTCCAATTATATTTCCAGAGCATTTGTTCGGGTAGAAAGCACTATACCACTACTGCAAATTTGGAGGCTTTTATAGTGTATTTAGAAAACGGTAGAGTTGGTTGTACGACTGCTGTTCGGCCCCACAGTACTGACCAACCCAGGATCAGGTTCCCTCCCAACCTCCCTGCACCAGCTGGGCTCCGCGATTGAGCTGTCGAATTTTAGCGCCGTCTGATCGGTGCACATTTCCCGAGTGCGGCCGCAACCCTGACAGCGGGGTCTGCAGCGGCCGGACTCTGACAGGGACTCGGAGGCGTTCCCAGGCTCGTGCCCGCGGGGATCCTCCAATTGCAGCCTGACTTTCCCCCACACTGCAGCCGCTCGCGCTCTCCGGGTTGGGTTTGAGCGCTCAGCTCGTGCCCGTTTCTCACAGACTGACCGCAGCTTTCCGCCTGTACGCACGGCCACTCTCACACTCAGCCGTCGAGCCTGGTGCTCCTCTGCTTTGCAGTCAATACTGCTTTACATTATAACAACAGAAAATGCTGGAAAAACTCAGCAGGCCAGGCAACATCCGTGGAGAGAAAATAGAGTCAACGTTTCGGGTCAAACCCTTTGCATTACATTAGATGCATCTGATAATATTTGAAAGCTTACAGAGTAAAGCACACAGATTGCCATGGGAAGGAAGTGTTCCTCTTTGCCTCTGGGAATTCCAGGATTTATCCCAGTGACAATGAAGGAAAGGATATATTTCCAAGTCAGGATGGTGTGTGACTTGGAGGGGAACTTGGAGGTGGTGGCGTTCTCATGCATCTGCTAGGTGGTGGAGGTCATGAATTTGGTGAAAAAGCCTTGCTGAGTCCTGGAACTCCCCACCTAACAGCCTTGTGCGAGCATCTCCACCACAGGGACTGCATGCAGTGGTTCAAGAAGAAGGCTCACCAGCACCTTCTCAAGGGCAACTAGGGATGGACAATAAATTCCGGCCTTGCCAGCAATACCCATGTTCCGAGAATTAATTTAAAAAAATACATTTTCTTGCTATGGATACTTAAAACATCTGAAAACCTAGGTCAGTGTAAAGTAGAATTAAGTTCTTGGCAACCAAGTTCAATGAGATCACTTCTATAAAGGCCACTTTATAACGCACAAGAAACTTGACACACAAGGGTTAGCCTAGTTTGTATAATTTATACATTTTAGAGGCCTCTTGGTATCTTACCTTTCACAAAAATTGTCTCTGATTAACTTGATTTCCAGGTTTCTATATGAGCCATTTATATTGTCTTACTTTTATGGCATAACTGTTGTATCCGTGTGTTAATGGAGACACGGAATGCAGGAGTTGGTTTAACAGGTGTTTACTGAACAAAGTCTGGAGGTGAACTAAAAGATACAAGACACTATACAGGCTTATATACCCGAGTGGTCACTACCGGTATTACAGTACACAGGGGCTCTTAAAGGTACATACACTACAATTCCTCCCCTTTTAGATAATTAGTACATAACATTTTAAGTAATCATTAATTAACATGTTTACAAGAACAATAATCTACACATTTGCTGCAGTTAATCAATTATAAGTCAGTCTCTCTGGAGGCTTCCTGACTCGGTCCGGATAACGCCTCGGTGGTGTAGTAGTTTTCGGTGGTGCAGTAGGTTCTTTTGGCAAGGTCGATTCGGCTTGAATGCCAGTGTCGGGCTCATCTGGTTCCAGTATCACCGGATCGGAGGTAGATACTATGGGTATCTCTGCTTCATCATTAGGCGTATAGAGTTGTGGTGTAGGTTGTCCCTTTTCGGATGACTCTATGATCTGGTCAGCATGGCGCCGTATTATGCTTTCTCCAATGTCCACGGTATACATCAGCGGTCCTAGTCGTGTGCAAATAGTTCCAGGCTGCCATTTCTCGGTACGGTAGTCCCGGGCCAAAACTTGTTGACCTATCTGGAAGGTTCTAGTTGGCCTTTCATTCATGCCTTGAAATTGCCGGTTCTCTACGTCCCTTCTGATATTTGGCTTGATCAAATCCAGCCGGCATCTTAGTCTTCTGTTGAAAAACATCATGGCGGGAGTTTGGTTTGTAACCACATGTGTTGCATTCCTGTACGCAAACAAGAAGTTATCTACCTTATGTTGTAGATTTATGTCTTCATTACCCATGGCCTTTATGGCCTTCTTGAAGGTCTGGACAAACCTTTCAGCTAATCCATTGGTGGCGGGATGGTATGGGGCGGACGTGTAGTGCTTAACCCCATTGTTTTTTAAGAACTACCTGAATTCTTCGGACACAAATTGCGGTCCATTATCAGAACAGATCTGTTCAGGCAGCCCATTCCTGGCAAATATGCTCCTTAATACTGTGATGTTTTTTTCCGTGGTGGTGGAGGACATCTTTATTACCTCTGGCCACTTGGAGTGTGCATCAACCGCGATTAAGAACATTGAGTCCATAATTGGACCAGCAAAGTCGATATGTACCCTTTGCCATGGAGATGAGGGCCACTCCCATGGATGTAGAGGGGCTTGTGGTGGGGCGTTTTGGACCTTCTGGCATCCTAGACAGCTCTTGGTCATTTCTTCGATGTCTCCATCGATACCTGGCCACCACACAAACGCTCTGGCTAGGTTCTTCATTTTCACTCCGCCCAGATGCCCCTCGTGAAGCTCCTTTAGCACTTTATCCTGGAGTTTGGGTGGAATCACCACTCTGGATCCACACATCAAGGTTCCTCGGCACACGGACAGCTGTTCTCTTCTTTGCGAGAATGCTGGCAACAGTGGTTTGCCATGTGCTGGCCATCCCTTCACCATTAAATCGTAGACTCGTGAGAGAGTCGGGTCATTTCTCGTTTCCTTTTCAATGGTAGAATTTGTTACTGGTAGACATTCCACTATGGTTGAGTGGAACATCTCCATTGGGTCCACTGTAGGTGCCTCTTCTACCGTTGGCAACGGTAGGCGCGATAAACCGTCAGCATTCCCATGCTGTTTTGATCCTTTGTATTCTATGTCATATTGGTGTACCCCTAGGAAAAGGGACCACCGCTGTAGCCTTTGCGCTGTCATAATGGGAGCGCCTTTTTTAGGGTTGAATATGGAGACGAGGGGTTGATGGTCAGTCAACAAGGTAAATTTTTGTCCGTGTAGGTAATGGTTGAATTTCTTCACTCCCCACACCAGGCTGAGTGCTTCCCTGTCGATCTGGGCATAGTTACGCTCAGCTGAGTTCAATGAGCGTGATGCAAAAGCTATCGGCCGCTCCGAGCCATCAGGGAATCTATGCGATAATACCACTCCTACGCCGTAAGGGGATGCATCGCACGCCAGTCTGATTGGCAGTGATGGGTTGTAATGAGCCAACACTTCCTTGGACGTGATCAAGCCTTTGCATTTATGGAAGGCATGTTTACAGTCTTCGCTCCATTTCCAAATTACTCCCGTTTGTAGCAGTGCATTAAGAGGGTGCAGAACAGTTGACAAGTTTGGTAAAAATTTATGATAGTAATTTATCAATCCCAGGAACGACCTTAATTGTGAGACATTTTCAGGTGCTGGGGCTTTTATGACCGCTTCAATTTTTTCAGGTGACTTATGCAACCCTTCTTCGTTAATTATATGGCCACAATATGATATTTGTTTCTGGAAAAATTCGCACTTGGGGCGATTTGCTCGTAGGCCCCGTTCTCTCAGCCTAGTGAGCACCTGCTCCAAATTGGCAAGGTGCTCGTTGTCGTTTTCTCCTGTTACAAGGATGTCATCTAGGTAGCATTGAGTCCCCGGAATCCCTTGCAGGACTTGCTCCATAGCTCTTTGCCAGATAGCTGGAGCTGATGCTATTCCGAAAACCAGTCGATTGTACTGGTACAGGCCTTTGTGTGTGTTTATCGTGAGATACTTTTTAGAGGCCTCCTCAACCTCCATCTGTAGATATGCCTGTGCCAAGTCAATTTTGGTGAAACATTTCCCTCCGGATAGTGAGGCGAAAATATTTTCTATCCTCGGAAGAGGATACTGTACCGTGTGAAGGACCGGGTTTACAGTCACCTTGAAGTCCCCACAGATGCGAACTTTTCTCTGTTCTTCAGATTTATCATTATTCAACGTTTTCTTCATGACCGGGACGATGGGTGTTGCCCACTCGCTCCAATCTACCTTGGATAACACGCCTGCCTTTTCCAAATTCTCCAGCTCTGCCTCGACTGCTGGACGAATTGCATATGGCACCGGCCTTGCCTTAAAAAACGTGGGAATTGCCGCATCTTCTACTTTTATTGAGGCGGTGATGCCTTTCAAGATTCCTAGTTCCTGTTGAAACACTTCTTTGGCGTTGGCCAAGATGTCTTTTAATCGTTCAGGTGTGACGTCATCATCATTTTTTTTCTTACTGGTCACCGTCAGTGCCTGAATGGAGTGCCAGTCTAAACATATCTTCCTGATCCATTCACGTCCCAACAGCGGTGGACCACCATCTTGCAGAATGTATAAATACAACTTCTGTATTTCCTTGCCGTCGTATACAACAGGCACCCTTATTTTCCCTCTGGGGTATACTTTCTGCCCCGTATATGTCTTCAAGATAATGGATGTGTCTTTCAAAGGTATATGCGGAAATAGCCGCTCGTAATCCCGTCGACTTATGACGGTCAGAGCTGATCCTGTATCTAGCTCCATTTTAACTGGGGACCCCGCTATCGTGAGGGTAACCCAAATGGTCTGGTAATCTTCTTTGGCAATTACATTATGTAATTTGAGACAGCTTAGTCTCTTGTTTCTGGAGTCGCTATCGCTCTTCTGGTCTTCGGAGCTACTGTCCGTCATCATTTGTACCTTTCTGTACTTTTCCTTATTGATTTTTTTTCTGTCAGTGGATTTTTTGTTTCCAGATCGGCATACACGTGCAATGTGTCCCATCTTTCCGCATTGCCTGCATGCTTTGTCCTTGAACCAGCAGTCCCTCTGGTCATGGGTGGATCTGCTGCAGCGATAACATCTCTCGAAACCCCGTGTCATTTCATGGGTGCCGAAGTCCTGTGGCTTTTGCTGTATCTCTGCAGCTCCTCTTGCTGCTGCTTTGTATGATACAGCCACACTGAAAGCCTTGTCCAGTGTCAAATCTTTCTCAGAAAGTAGCCTTTTCTGTGTTCCTTCACTTAGGAGACCGCAGACGAATTTGTCTCGTAGAGAATCTGCCAGTCCTGCCCCGAATTGGCAGTGCTTTGACAGCTTTCTTAATTCGGGGAGGTAATCAGCGTTACTTTCATTCTTGTGCTGATTCCTCCTGAAGAATTTGAATCGTTCCGCTATCAGCAGCGGTGTTGGGTTTAAGTGCTCCTGTAGGGTATCAACAATCTCCTTAAAATTCTTGTCCATCGGTTTGGCTGGAGTGATTAAGTTTCGTAACAGCCTGTATGTCCTTGCGCCCATCAGATTTAGAAGTACCGATGCCTTTTTATCATCCTCTACTTCATTCGCTGTGCAATATACCTCCACTCTTTCCACATATGTGGTCCAATCCTCTATATCACTATCGAAAGCAGTAATATTGCCAGTCTTAGGCATCCTGAAAATCAAAAATGGCGCCTCCTGCGCTTTCCTTTCTTCCCTGCCGAGAAAAAATGGCGCCTCCCGCGCTTTCCCGCCGCTGCGGCTGCTGACAATGCTGTTCTCCGCGGTTTTTATTTACACAGATATTTTTAATAGTTGGAGACTCGTTCCCGCCGGACTCTCTGGGACTTTTCCCTCCCTCTGCTTGGTCCGAACGCCGACCTGCTTTGCAGCACCGGCCATCTCCCGAGTGCTGCACCCTCCGTCTCTGTTTGCCTCCGCCTTCCGACTCGCTGCTCGGCCCCGCTGCAGAGCTACCTGATCGAGCCCCAGCCCGCCGCCCAGGAAGGATTAGTGCAGTACCTGCCACCAGCCTGGCTAGCTGGTGAAACCACAGTTTTTTTTTTAGTTTTTTTTCCTTCGACCTTCGTCTGAGAAATCGATCTCCTTGAGGTGCTGCCGAATTGCAGGTAAGTCCGTTTCCAATTCGTCGCCACTGTTGTATCCGTGTGTTAATGGAGACACGGAATGCAGGAGTTGGTTCAACACGTGTTTACTGAACAAAGTCTGGAGGTGAACTAAAAGATACAAGACGCTATACAGGCTTATATACCCGAGTGGTCACTACTGGTATTACAGTACACAGGGGCTCTTAAAGGTACATACACTACAATAACCTCCAAATATTATTTTGTATCATAGCAGGGTGCACTTTGTACCAGCCAACATCATCACACATGTAAATCACATTAAAATACATACAAATGACACATGGGAACCAAAAGAAAAATAAATTAAAAACAAATAACTTCATTAAGGAGTACATTTGAGGTGCTGAAGTTGACCTCCTCACTGAGAAAATATTAGACAACAAGAAGACAAAAACTTAAATTGTTTGATAGATTTTCCTCTGGAATGTTAAGAGGACCCAGGCAAATGACAAAGAGGGAAATAAATTAAGTCTATCCTTAGGCAGTTGAAGTGCTTTAGTTAGGCAGTTCTTCATTGGCCATAAATATAAGGAGAAGTTTCTTTGCCCAGAGAATGGTTAGAATTTGGAACTCGCTACCACGTGGAATAGTTGTGGCGAATAGCATAGATGCATTTAAGAGGAAACTAGATCAGTACATGAGGGAGAAAGGAATAAAAAGATATGCTGATCAGGTTAGATGAAGTCAGGTGGGAGGAGGCTCATGAGAAGCATAAACAGCACAGACCAGTTGGGCCGAATGGCCTGTTTCTGAGCTATAAATTCTATATAATTATTCTAGAGTTGATGAAAAGGTTACCATTACTGCAACCAATAGGTAAGCTTTCAACTCTCTCACAGGCAAAGAACATCAAACAATTCTGTAGTGTGTGAGCGAGTCTTGAGATGTAGTTCCAAAGAGCAGAGAATTCCCTCAACAAATGTTAATTTGTAATATTCAACTCTACTATTGGGAAGATTAAAGTAGCATTTAATGATGTAGGTGAAAGAGTACAGTCAGTAATGAAAAGACTTAGCCTGAAGGATAATCACAGTGGTGGGACAGATTTACTGATAAATGTATTTATTTTGTTCAGTAAATTACAGGCTCCTGTTCCCTATGGTATATATAATCAAGGACATAACATTACACAATGTTACAGTAAAATTGAGTTATTCATTGGATTATTATGCTTTGTTAGCATTAATGGAAATACATGAAATGGATTTACTTCTAATGTTAGTGTTATACTGCAGACCAGTCTGCCAGACAGAGTTAAAAGTGAATACAGTAAAAATGATACTTTATCAAATAGTAAACTCCAGAAAGAATTAACCATTAATATCCATTTCATTTTTGTTGTAATGCTAATTGTATTGGAGTAACTAATACTGAGCTTGGTTGGTGCCACTAGCTCTTGAGATGGCCAGTGATTTATGCCCTGCCAAGGAGTGGGGTTAGGTCACAGACGGGTGGAAAGCCACAGCTACAGTGTGCTTGATGGACCCACTTCAAAAAATTAAAGAGCCAAGAGCACTCCACCACTTCTCTTGGTTTTTTTAAAGCTTAGCTTTGTAAAAACAGTTTAATTAATTTTTGCAGTGTTAATCCTAAAATGGAAATGTTCAATAGTCTACCACTACCAAATGCAGCTTAATTCAGGCCACAGCTTTAAGCAATATAGGGTGCCTGTGTGCACTGTTCAGCCACACAGAGCACAGATAAACTAAGTCCATCAAAATTTCAATTTGCTTTAATATAAAGCAAAACAAGCTGTCACTGCTATTTAACTGGGCTTTAAAGGTTATAATTAACCCTTTTTCACATATAAACTGCCTGCTGTCCAGGATATCTACCCCGAGAGGTGCCAGGGGAAGGCCCTGAGAATCATTAAAGACGCGAGCCACCCCAGCCACAACCTCTTCGCCCTGCTCCCATCCGGTAAGAGATACTGAAGCATACGGTCTCGTACCAGCAGGTTTCGAAACAGCTTCTACCCCCAGGCCATAAGACTCATGAACGTATAATTTATTATTATTTATTACTGTTGTTTTATTTATTATTACAGGAAACTTTCTGGTATCCGGCACTGACGGGACCGAGTTGGTGCCGTCCCATCAAAACTGCCGTATAAACCAGCGCTAATGTTAAAACATACTGAGCTTTTCAGCTCCGTGTGAATCAACAAACCCTGTTGCTTAGCAACAGCTTCAAAACAGTCGGCCGCAGCTTAAAAGTGTCTCTGTAGCTAAGCAACAGCTTCAGCTAGACCTTGCAGAGCCTGACTGGGGAAAAAAAAAGCAACGAGAAGTAAAAAAACTTATAGGAAACGGCTCCTGAATTTTGCCGGTAGATAGAGCTTTCCGGACATTTAACCTCTGGTTAAACGAAAGTTTCCTGTACTGTATTTCTATTAGTATTTTATCATTGTTATGCCATATTTATTCCAATGTTGGGAGGACTCGTAAAAATCAACATTTCATTGTGCAGTACACATGTCTGCTGCATATATGACAAATAAAATTGAATTGAATTGAAAATGCTGTGCAGTGCACTGCCTTTTGAATGTGACTTAGTTGGCTAATATTACAGTCTCTGCGGAGGATACAGTACATTTTTTTCACTTCTATTTATTGTTTCTGTCTGTTCTAACTTCTTGCATATGACAGGATTCCACGGCATCTGCAAAGTGTACAGTTCATTCTTTCCAGAATTCTTGAGGTCATTTTAGCGACTTATAATACATATGTACTTAAAGCCATGTTAAAAAATGCATAGGCACAACATACTATAAGTGTGCCCAAAATATATAGTATTGCAATAGACCTGACCCACATTAGCTAATTCATTTCTGTTCAGCACTAACACAGGAAAATTGTTCTTATTTGTCTAGTTTGCTGAATTGCATTGTGAACTTTTTCTATTGCATCGCATTTTTTCAGTATTTTTTACAAAGAGCAAAGACAAATGCAACAGCCAAACAGAACTCAGCTCAAGTGCAGAAATCATCAATTATTGCTTAGTTCAGTCAAAATATATTGCATCATTGCTTAAGTCAGCACTTTCCATGTATGTCTGGTCTATGATATCACTAGTCATGCACTGCTGATTAGCAGCATTGCAGAATATGATACAGACCTAGCAAAGCAAAGTTTAATGTAAAACCAGCAAACCTCAGTTTAGTGTGGAGCCAGCAAAGCATAGTCTGATATTGTGCCAGTGAGACATAGTACAGAGGTCAGCAGTGCTCCACATTTCCGTTTTAAAATGGGGTGATAACCATTACAAATGACAGTAGGATGCTACTTCTCTCAATGAGCACCCTGTGCTTTTTTCCCTTGCTGATCGCTAATTTTTATGGTCAGGGCCACCAGTTAATAGAGAGTTTTCCCCTTAATCACAAGAATCTGTCATTTAGATGTGTGACATTATCTTATTGCAGGCTAATAATTTACAGATGCCCCTTTTAATTTGGGGGGGGGAACGGGAAAGATGGCTGTAAATATTGGTAATATGGAAGAGTTCATGATTAACTCTTATGTGTAGACATCCTTCCTGATCTGTGGGAGATGCGGAAAGTTTAGGATATCATATTGGCAAGATTAGAGATGCAAGGGTGAGTTGTTGCTGAACCTAATATGGAGTCAGAAAAGGAAATATTTTTTAGCGCACTGAATTTAAATTAGAAATATGGTTGTGTATATAGAGGAACATAGATGTGTATTTTATAGGGAGCTAGCCAGCAAAGTTAGATTTTATTGGGTGTGATAGAGATTTTTTTCCTGTTGTTACGTAGAAACATCAAAAATCTATATTGGCCCAGAACTTCGGGTCTCCACGGGTGAGTACGCGCTGGGTACTCACCTGTAGGCCCGATGGAAGTGCCGCTTTCCTGCATGCACTGCGCATGCGCGGGAAACCGGCACTTCCATTCCTCTGAACGAAGGGGTTCAGAGTTCGAACGCGTGCGCGGGGGAGGCTGTGCATGAGCATCAAACTTACGTTTTTTTACAGGTTTCTCTGGGAACGTAAGCCTGCAGAAGTTAGAAATGTAAAAAGCAGGCGTAAGGCCTGCTTTTTACAAGGTAAGCGGTGAATTAATTAAAATTAAAACATTTTTTCCACAGGTTTATTATTTTTAAATACTTTAAAGCAAGGTAAGTTTATTTTTAGCCCTGTTAGAATATAAAATTATTTTTTTCAAAAATTTAAATTATTGTTTAAAATAGTTATTTCATGTAATTTATAGTTTATTTAAAAAATGTGATTTAAAAAAAAAATTATTTGAAGGTTTAGTGCTATTTTGGGGCCGTAGTATTTATAAGTCTTGACAGCACTTCCTGTCAGACTTATGAATGGAGCATTCCCATGGCCCACGTGATCCCAGGGGACGCATCGAGCTAACTGCGCCCCTGGGATACGCAAGCACTGCGCTAGGCAGTTGGAGCAGGCCCCGGATTGGAATTCCATGGGGCCCTACAACTCAACTGCTGGCGCGCAAGGCAAGTGCAGGTCGGGGGCTTGCACCCGCGGGAAGCCCCCGACTCAAATTTCTGGGCCATTGTCTCAAAATTATCTGTATCTGTAAGGACTAAAATGATGCTACAAAATTAAATTACATGGTGTTTTAGCTTTGAGTATTTTCATTTCCATAATGCACTGACTAATCAACAATTTTGTCTCGGTGGTGTTGAGCATAGCAAAAACAGGTGCAGATGGGTTGTAATGGCACACTAAGTTAGGTAGAAGTCAATGTTGCTTCATTTTTAACTATTTTTCACCCCACTTCAGTTTCTCATTGGGTCCAGAGTGAGTGGTGGAAGCTGCTATCAACAGCTGTTGGAATTTTCATTAAAATATGACACCCTCACACATATGGCATAGACATCCCTCAGACAGTTTTCTGCCGTGCATACAAGCTGGACACGAGGTCAAACCCACATCCAGGAACTTGTTATACAGCGTTGCTAAAACGGAACCTACCTGCCAAAGTCCATGAGAAACTGTCTCATGAGGGTCTGGGTCAGCAGAGAGGCAGATGCGGAGTATGCCATCTGTTGCAAGGACATGTGCAGCTTCTATGCAGCATAGGGCTGGCACATGCAGGTTCAGTAATGGTCAACTGTGGCTTGAAATTAGGTTGCACCCCCTTGCAGGCAGGCTACAATGCTGACCTATGGGTATGATGCTGTGGAATGGCAACCTTCCTTGCAGACATCTTGCGCATGGCACTGTGACTTCAGCAGGCATCAAACCGAGGAATGAATGATGGACTGCTTCAACATTGACTGCAATTTACCCTTCATCTGGGATTCTCTTGCCCTTCATTTGTGCCTGCCACTTCTCAATCTCCTGCCCCATAAACCTTGGCAAAGACTGCTAATGGGTTGAGTTGCCTTTTGAAGTTTTCCAAAGGCTTTATGAATTTTGGTCCTCCTATTGTGACACACTCCTTTAATTGTTCCCATTCCTTTAAATTTGGCTTACACACAATTTTTATCTCCCACCATTTGTGGTCTGCCCAGACCTATTTGAATTTGCAGCTGCTGCTGTGGATATACAAATGAGCATACACCAGAGAATTGAATGCTATTAACGCTTGACCTTTTAGACTGTTTTTTTTACTAATTTAGAACTGGCTTAGATTTGTAGATAAAAATTGGCCTTAATGACTCTTTTTCTGTTTAGAATGCTAGCAGGACCTCTTGGTGAACTGCTGTGGGGAATGCCCTCCTCCCCATGTCACCATGAAACATATTGGGGAATCCCCAGACTAGCTGGATCTCCATTTAAGGTAGGGATTGTTGTCTGGTTGGAGAATATGGGTGAGATCATTAACTTTGGTTGCTGCATGTGCTAAACCAATACAAACCCTTTGCAGGATGGAAGTTCTTAAAATGAATGATTATTAAGTAAATACTTATAAGCTCGCAAAAAAGCTATGTGATGTTTTAGGGCTTTAAGTTGTCACTGGTGATTGTTTTTAATGATGTTTACATACTTGTTGTTTTCCAGTCTCTACATCTAAGTTGGCTGCGGTTAGTGCCATTATAGCATTATAACATGATAGAAACATCACCAAAATGTTCTCAATGAAACACAAGGTTTCATTTGTATTAACTCCAAAATATGAACTGCAAAATAATCTGCTTCAGTAGATTATCTGTAGCTTGATTCTTTTTCACATGGGTACATATTGTTTTCCTGGTGCTCTGACTGTTTAAAACTCAAATGACTGTGAGTCCTCCTGTGGATATTTTTCAGAGTTCACTAGGCTCTGGCCAAAGCCAGACAATTGGAAAATAGAAAATATGACTCCCATCTTCAAAAAAAAAAGGATGAGAGATGAACCATCAAATTATAGACCTGTAAGCCTTAGTTCCACTGTTGGGAAAGTGTTTGAAAGTATTATGAGGGATAACATAAAGGAGCATCTTGAGGGGCATGAGCTAATCCAAGACAGTCAGTTGTGGTTTTAGGAGTGGGAGGTCAAGCTTCACTAAATTATTGGATTGTTTTGGGGAGATGACAGATCTAATAGATAGGGGATAGACAAATCTTTCCATGGCATCACCCCTCCCTATCTCTTTATCTTCCTCCAACCCTACAACCCGCTGAGATCTCTGCACTCCTCCAGTTCTGGCTTCTTGCACATCCCCAATTTTTATCGCTCCACCATTGGCGGCCTTGCCTTCAGCTGCCTAGGGCCTAAGCTCTGGAATTCCCTCCCTAAACCTCTTTGCCTCTCTTACCTCTCTTTCCTCATTTAAGACGCTCCTTAAAACCCACCTCTTTGACCAAGCTTTTGGTCACCTGTCCTAATATCTCATGTGGCTTGGTGTTAAATTTTGTTTGATAATACTTCTGTGAAGCGCCTTTGGTTGTTTTACTACATTAAAGGCACTATATAAATGCAAGTTATTGTTGTTATGTACCTGTATTTCAGGAAGGCATTTAATATTGTCTTGTGGGAGACTACAGTCTCCCGCGTAAAGAAATAGGCAACACAGCGAGCTACAAGAAATAGGTCTTTACTCCAACTCTCACAATACAGTACTGAATTCGTAAAGCCCGCGAGCCTGTGATGACTCACGGATTGGTCACCTGCTGGAACCTGATTGGTTTTCCTTCTCTCAGCAGCAGGCAAGTCTGAACATGCCTTATTCCTCTCAGCTTGCAACTGTCTTGCGGGGGGAGGGGAATACAGCAGTTAAAAGGGGATTATACAGGTTTATCTACATACACACAGTGTTTCCCCAATGTGGCAACGCCACATACGCCCCCCCAGAACCCTCGTTAACTGTAAAAGTCAGTCTCTGCGGAGGTTTGACCAAACGGCCGTAGCGGCTGTAGTAGCCATCTGGCATGTGAGGAGGGCTGTCTGGGAGGTCGGCCGGTTGGTTTGTCGGCTGGTCTGGCGGCTGGTCTGCCGGTGGGCTGGCTGGACGGGCTGCCGGCGAAGGTGGGGCGGCGGCCGGGAAGTAAGGTTCTGGCATGTCTTGGTCCTCTTGTGGGGCCGCCGCCAATGCGGGAGGTCTGCCCCGCCGTGGGGCAAGAGCCGGACGAACCAGGAAGCTGAGGTCCAGGTGCGCTGGTTTGAGGCGGTCTACTGAAATAAGGTCCGGCTTCCCGCCGACGTCGATAAGAAAAGCTTTGTCCCCCATCTCCAATACCGAGAAGGGGCCGGTGTATGGTGCCTGCAGCGGGCCTCTGTGCGCGTCCCGGCGCACAAAGACGAACTCCGCATGTCGTAAGTCCCGAGGCACGTAGGACGGCTGTGGGCCGTGTTGCGAAGTGGGCACTGGACGGAATTGCTGGGCCGCGTCCTGGTGCAGGGAAAGCTGTCTGGCAGCCGACCACGGCTCCGTTGTCAGGGGGAGGAAGTCGCCTGGTACTCTGAGCGGTTGGCCGTAGACCATCTCGGCCGCGGAGGCGCGGAGGTCCTCTTTGGGCGCGGTGCGCAATCCCAGGAGGACCCAGGGTAGTTTGTCGATCCAGCTGGTGTCGGCCAGGCTGGCGCGGAGGGAGGCTTTCAAGGAACGATGAAAGCACTCACAGAGCCCGTTGGCCCGCGGGTGGTAGGCTGTTGTCCTGTGCAACTTGGTGCCGAGGCCGGCGGTGATGGCATTCCACAAGTGGGAGGTAAACTGGGGGCCTCTGTCCGAGGATATGTTGGTCGGCATGCCGAACCGGGCCACCCATGTCGAGACGAATGCTCGCGCGACGTCGGTCGTGGTGGTGGAGGCGAGGGGAACCGCCTCGGGCCATCTGGTGGTGCGGTCGACGATCGTGAGCAGGTGTGTGAAACCATGCGACGGTGGCAAGGGGCTTACCAGATCGACGTGGACGTGGTCGAAACTCCTCTCGGGCACCGGGAAACACTCCAATGGTGCCTTGGTGTGCTGCTGGTCCTTAGCGCGCTGACATGCCACGCATGTGTTGGTCCAGTCTCTCACATCCTTGTGGAGTCCAGGCCAGACGAACTTGGCGGACATGAGTTTCTGAGACGCACGCATCCCTGGATGTGAGAGGCCGTGGATGATGTCGAAAACTCGCTTGCGCCAGGCGGATGGGACGACCGGCCTAGGCGAGGGGACTGAGACGTCGCACAGGAGGGTTGTGCCGGCTGCGTGGAAGTGGATGTCGGCCAGAGTGAGGCTGGTGGTTGACGTCCTGAGGGCCTGGATCTCCGCGTCGGCGGCCTGGTCTCTCGCCATGCTGGCGTAGTCGACGTCCAGGTGCACTGCGTGGAGCGAGGGTCTTGAGAGGCAGTCGGCCACCAAATTGTCCTTGCCGGCGATGTGGCGGATGTCCGTGGTGAACTCCGAGATGAAGTTGAGTTGGCGCTGTTGGCGCGCGGACCAGGGTTCGGTTACTTTGGCCATGGCGAAAGTGAGTGGCTTGTGGTCCACGAATGCGGTGAACGGCCGGCCTGCCAGGAGGAAACGGAAGTGCCGGATTGCCAGGAACAGGGCCAGGAGCTCTCTGTCGAACGTGCTGTAGGCCTGCTCGTTCTTGCGCAGCTGTCGGCTGAAAAATGCCAGTGGCTGCCACGCGTCTTCGACCCACTGTTGCTGGACAGCGCCGACGGCGTAATCCGAGGCGTCTGTGGTGAGGGCGGTCTTGGCGCCCGGGATGGGGTGGGCCAGTAGTGTGGCGTTGGCCAAGGCGCTTTTGGTCTGGTGGAAGGCTGTCGCCATCTCGCTGGACCAGGTGAGTTGCTCTTTGCCCGTTTTGCCCCTGGTGGTTTCGTAGAGGGGGCGCATGAGTGAGGCGGCCTTGGGCACGAAACGGTGATAGAAATTGACCATCCCCAAAAATTCCTGCAGCGCCTTGACCGAGGTGGGCTGGGGAAAGTCCGCCACCGCCTGCACCTTGGAAGGTAGGGGAATGGCTCCCCTTGGCAAGATTCTGTGGCCGAGAAAGTCAATTTGGGCTGCTCCGAACTGGCATTTGGCCGGGTTGACGATTAGCCCGTGTTGGCTGAGGCGCTGGAAAAGAGAGCACAAATGCGCGATGTGCTCGGCCTTGCTGGTGCTGGCCACGAGGATATCGTCCAGATAGACGAACAGGAAGCTCAGGTCCCGTAGGACGGAATCCATGAGCCGTTGGAAGGCCTGTGCGGTGTTCTTGAGCCCAAAGGGCATGCGCAGGAACTCGAACAGTCCGAAGGGGGTGATGACCGCCGTCTTCTGGACGTCTGCGTGGTGGACGGGGACCTGATGGTAGCCGCGAATCAGGTTGACCTTGGAAAAGACGGACTTTCCTGCTAGGTGTGCCGAGAAGTCTTGGATGTGCGGAATGGGGTATCTATCGGGCGTGGTGGCATCGTTGAGCCGTCTGTAGTCGCCGCAGGGGCGCCAGCCACCGCCCGGCTTGGGCACAATGTGGAGGGGGGACGACCAGGGGCTGTTCGAGCAGCGGATGATGCCCAGTTTCTCCATCGTGGCGAATTCTTCCTTGGCCACCGCCATCTTGGCTGGGTCCAGGCGTCTGGCTCGGGCGAACACTGGTGGTCCCGTAGTGGCGATGTGGTGCTCGACACCATGCTTGGCTGCCGCGGCTGAGAAGGTCGGTTGTGTGAGCCTCGGGAAATCTGCGAGTAGGCGGGCGTAGTCGTCATCCACCGGGGGAGAGCAGGGCCCGACGAGGGCCGGGCTGTTGCTCTGCTGGCAGGCCAGTGAAGCGAAAGTTGCTGCATCGATCAGGCGCCTGTCGTGGACGTCGACCAGGAGTCCGTGGGCGCAAAGAAAATCGGCGCCCAGCAAGGGATGTGCCACCGAGGCCGTCACGAAATCCCACGTAAATCGCTGGCCGTTGAAACAAACCTCGGCCCGTCGCTTTCCAAAAGTAGCGATGGCTGCGCCATTTGCCGCCACGAGGGGTGGGCTGCTGCAGCCTGCCTGGATGTCGAGCTGGGAGGCAGGAAATATGCTGCATTGGGCTCCGGTGTCGCAAAGGAATCTGCGCCCTGAAAGGGTGTCGGTTATGTACAGCAGTTTACCTGCGGTGCCGATGGCCATCGTGGCGGCGGGGGTGCGGTCGAGCGGGCCTAGATGGCGGTGCGGGGCTGGCGCGTTGGGCCGGGTGGCCATCTTGGTTTGATCAAAAGAGCAGGGTGCTCTGCGGCGTTGGGCCTTGTGGCCGAAACGTGCATGGTAGTAGCATAGTTCTGCGGCCTGGCGTGGCAGCGCGCGCTCGGTGGTGTCGGGGGGCCTCGCGGCTGCACAGCCGAGTTGGGGGACGGCGAAGACTTTGTCCGCGGCGGCTGCCAGTTGTGCGCTGTCCGTGATCGGGGACCCCGCGAGGGCAGTCTGTACCTGCTGAGGAAGCAGGCTGAGGAAAAGGGCCCGAAACAAGAAGCACTGCAGTTCAGAGCCCAGGAGCGCAAGCATCCGGCTCATCAACTGGGTCGGGGTAGAGTCGCCGAGGCCTGGTAGTGAAAGAAGCCTACGGGCCCCCTCCTCCCCGGACAGGCCGTAAGCCTGCAGCAAGCGGCCCTTAATGGTTGAGTACTTGCCGGTCTGTGGTGGGTTCCCCAGCAGGTCGAGAACTTCGGCGGCGGTGGAGCTTGCTAGTGCTGAGACTACGTGGAGGTACCTTTCTTCATCGTCTTGAACCCTGCGAAGGGTGAATTGGGCCTCCGTGTGCGCGAACCAAGCTGGTGCTTGGTGTTCCCAGAAGGTGGGGAGCTTCAAGGACGCGGCACCGGCCGACATCGGGCTGCTGTTGGTTGCCGTCGGGTCGTTGCTGGCCTCTGTAGGGTTACGTGAGTCGGGGCTTCGGCCGCCGACATTCGGGGTCACCAATGTGGGAGACTACAGTCTCCCGCGTAAAGAAATAGGCAACACAGCGAGCTACAAGAAATAGGTCTTTACTCCAACTCTCACAATACAGTACTGAATTCGTAAAGCCCGCGAGCCTGTGATGACTCACGGATTGGTCACCTGCTGGAACCTGATTGGTTTTCCTTCTCTCAGCAGCAGGCAAGTCTGAACATGCCTTATTCCTCTCAGCTTGCAACTGTCTTGCGGGGGGAGGGGAATACAGCAGTTAAAAGGGGATTATTCAGGTTTATCTACATACACACAGTGTTTCCCCAATGTGGCAACGCCACAGTCTCATATAAAAGGCTATTACATAAGGTCCAAGTCCAATGTGATAGATGGGAGTGTATTAAAATGGACAGGCAAATGGTTGGTTGGTAGGTAACAGTGAGTAGTATTGCATGGGCAGGTATCTGGTTGGTAGCCAGTTACCAGTGGAGCACCACAAGATTCAGTGTTCAGGGCATTGTTGTTTATCATTTTTATAAATGATTTAGAGGAAAGAATTGTGTCAAATTTGCAGACAATACCAATGCACACAAATTCAAAAGGATCTTAACAAGCTCCTTCAGTGTGCGGAGAAAGGCAGATACAGTTTACTGCAGGAAAATGTAAGGTTATGAGATTTGTCAGAGGGAAGGTTGATACAGATTATGCACTAAATGGAAATGTATCTGAGCAGAAGAAAGATCTTGGGGTTTTAGTGGACAGGTCACTAAAACCATCAGCACAATGTTGTCTGGCTGTAAAAAAGCAAACAGAATGTTGGGATGCATAGGAAGGAGTATAACACATAAATCCAGAGAGGTCACTTGGCCCTGATGAGACCACATCTGGAGTACTGCATGCAGTTTTGGTCTCCCTGTTTCAAAAAGGCTATTTAGTATTTGGAGGCGGTCCAGAAAACAGTTACATGGCTGATTCAAGAACTTAAAGGAATGACATATGAGGAAAGATTGACTACCCTGGGTCTTTTCTCTCTTGAAAGAGAGAGAGAACTGAAAGGAGATATAATTAAAGTGTTTAAAATTATAAAAGGTTTGGTTAAATTGGATCTAAGTAAGATCTTCTGCTATGTACAGAATTTAAACACAAGGGGCTAGAAATTCATTATAGCCCAGGAATGGGCAGTATAATTAGAAAAGTTGAAGAATTAGTGCCAGGCGCTAATGCTTTAAGCTGCATGCAAAATTCGTGCTCACTGCTCAAAGAAATGATTCACGTCTTTAAGCCCAAGCTCATTGGCATTATACTCAAAGGGTGGACCAATATCAGGTGCAGTCTAATCGCAAGTCATGATTGCCACTGGCTTTTTCCAGTTCTTAAAGGGGAGGTTCATTGATGCTGCAGAACCTCATTCTCAGCATTGCTGGCTGTGCAGCTGCCACAGCAAGCAGCAGCAGGCCAAGGAGAAGGAGCCGGAGCACTGAAGCAGCTGTACTTATGGCAGATCCACGCCCCAGGAAGCGAGCCTGCAGATTCTGCAATCAAGGATTGGAGGCATTGGTGTTCGCTGTAGAGAGATGGAGGGCGGTGCTCTACCCGGCAAGTGGCAGGAGGCCCTTGCTGCAAGTCTTCCGCACCATGTGGAGGGAGGTAATGCAGCATGTCTCAGACAGCACTGTGGTCCCCAGGAAGTGGTACTGAGCAAATTGTTGGAGCTGCAGGCTGACAAGTCCTCGGGTCCTGATGGACTTCATCCTAGGGTCTTTAAAAAAATGGCTAGTGAGATAGTTGATGCATTGGTTTTGATTTTCCAAAATCCCCTAGATTCGGGGAAGGTTCCATTAGATTGGAAAATAGCGAATGTAACTTCTTTATTCAAAAAGGGAGGGAGACAGAAAGCAGGAAACTACAGGCCAGTTAGCTTAACTTCTGTCATAGGGAAGATGTTAGAAGCTAGTATTAAAGACGTTATAACAGGGCATTTAGAAAAGTTCAAAGTAATCAGGCAGAGTCAACATGGTTTTGTGCAAGGGAAATCATGTTTAACCAATTTATTGGAGTTCTTTGAGGAAGTAACATGTGCTGTGGATAAAAGGGAACCGGTGGATGTACTGTACTTAGATTTCCAGAAGGCATTTGATAAGGTGCCACATCAAAGGTTATTGTGGAAAATAAAAGCTCATGTTGTAGGGGGTAACATATTGACACAGATAGAAGATTGGCTAGCTAACAGGAAACAGAGAGTAGGCATAAATGGGTCATTTTCGATTGGCAAGATGTAATGAGTGGTGTGCCACAGGGATCAGTGCTGGGGCCTCAACTTTTTACAATTTATATAAATGACTTGGATGAAGGGACCGAAGGTATGGTTGCTAAATTTGCTGATGACACAAAGATAGGTAGAAAAGTAAATTGTGAAGAGGACATAAGGAGGCTACAAAGGGATATAGATAGGTTAAGTGAGTGGGCAAAGACCTGGCAAATGGAGTATAATGTGGGAAAATGTGAAGTTGTCCATTTTGGCAGGAAGAATAAAAAGAAGCATATTATCTAAATGGTGAGAGATTGCCGAGCTCTGAGATGCAGAGGGATCTGGGTGTCCTAGTGCGTGAATTGCAAAAGGTTACTATGCAGGTACAGCAAATATTTAGGAAAGCTAATAGAATGTTATTGTTTATTGCGAGGGGAATTGAAGACAAAAGTAGGGAGGTTGTGCTTCAGTTATACAGGGCACTAGTGAGACCACGTCTGGAGTACTATGTACAGTATTGGCCTCCTTATTTAAGGAAGGATGTAAATGCATTGGAAGCAATTCAGAGAAGGTTTACTAGACTAATACCTGGAATGGGCAGGTTGTCTTATGAGGAAAGGATGGACAGGCTAGGCTTGTATCTGCTGGAGTTTAGAAGAGTAAGAGGTGACTTGATCGAAACATATAAGATCCTGAGGGGTCTGGACAGGGTGGATGTGGAGAGGATGTTTCCTCTTGTGGGAGAATCTAGAACTAGGGGTCACTGTTTAAAAATAAGAGGTCGCCCATTTAAGACAGAGATGAGGAGAAATATTTTCTCACAGAGGGTCGTGAGTCTTTGGAACTCTCTTCCTCAGAGGGCGGTGGAAGCAGAGTCTGAATATTTTTAAGGCAGAGGTAGATGGATTCTTGATAAGCAAGGGGGTGAAAAGTTATTGGGGGTAGGCAGGAATGTGGAATAATCGGATCAGCCATGATCTTATTGAATGGTGGAGCAGGCTCAAAGGGCCGTCTGGCCGACTCCTGCTCCTAATTCGTATGTTCGTATGTATGGCCATCAGCAGCAGCAGAATTGTATTCCACCACAATCTGTGACCTCATGTCCCGGCATATCCCTCACTCTACCATTACCATCAAGCCAGGGGACCAACACTGGTTCAATGAGGAGTGCAAAAGAGCATGCCAGGAGCAGCACCAGGCATAGCTACATAGGAGGTACCAGCCTGGGGAAGCTGCAACACAGGACTTACATGCATGTTAAACAGCAGAAGCAGCATGCTATAGACAGAGCTAAGCAATCCCACAATCAACAGATCAGATCAAAGCTCTGCAGTCCTGCCACATCCAGTCATGAATGGTGGTGGACAATTAAACAATTAACGGGAGGAGGAGGCTCCATGAATATCCCCGTCCTCAATGATGACGGAGCCCAGCACGCGAGTGCAAAAGACAAGGCTGAAGCATTAGCAACCATCTTCAGCCAGAAGTGCTGAGTGGATGATCCATATCGGCCTCCTCCTGAGGTCCCCATCATCACAGAAGCCAGTCTTCAGCCAATTCGATTCACTCCACATGATATCAAGAAATGGTTGAGCACACTGGATAGAAACATAGAAGATAGGAGCAGGAGTAGGCCATTCGGCCCCTCGAGCCTGCTCCGCCATTCAATGCGATCATGGTTGATCATCCAAATTCAGTACCCTGTCCTGCTTTCTCCCCATACCCCTTGATCCCTTTAGCCTTAAGAAATATATCCAACTCCTTCTTGAATATATTTAAAGAATTGGCTTCTACTGCCTTCTGTGGTAGAGAATTCCACAGGTTCACCACTCTCTGGGTGAAGAAATTCCTCCTCATTTCTGTCCTAAATGGCTTACCCCTTATCCTTAGACTGTGACCCCTGGTTCTGGACTCCCTGACCATCGGGAACATCCTTCCTGCATCTAGTCTGTCCAGTCCTGTCAGAATTTTATGAGATCCCCTCTCATTCTTCTAAACTCCAGCGAGTATAAGCCCAATCGACCCAATCTCTCCTCATACATCATTCCTGCCATCCTAGGTATCAGCCTGGTGAATCTTTGCTGAACTCCCTCCATGGCAAGGACATCCTTCCTCAGATAAGACGACCAAAACTGCACACAATACTCAAGATGTGGTCTCACCAAGGTCCTGTACAACTGCAGCAAGACATCCTTGTTCCTGTACTCAAACCCTCTCACTATGAAGGCAACATACCATTTGCCTTCTTAAACGCCTGCTGCACCTGCATGCTTACCTTCAGCAACTGGTGCACAAGGACACCCAGGTCTTGTTGCACTTCCCCTTCTCCCAATCTATTGCCATTCAGATAATAATCTGCTTTCCTGTTTTTGACACCAAATTGGATAACCTCGCATTTATCCACGTTATATTGCATCTGCCATGCTTCTGCGCAATCAGCCAACCTGTCCAAATTAACCTGGAGTTTCTCGGCATCCTCCTCACAGCACACACGCCCACCCAGCTTTGTGTCGTCTGCAAACTTGGAGATATTACATCTAGTTCCCTTCTCTAGATCATTAATATATATTGTGAATAGCTGGGATCCAAAACATAGAAACATAGAAGATAGGAGCAGGGGTAGGCCATTCGGCCCTTCGAGCCTGCTCCGCCATTCGATCAGATCATGGCTGATCATCCAAATTCAGTACCCTGTCCCTGCCTTCTCCCCATATCCCTTGATCCCTTTAGCCTTAAGAAATATATCCAACTCCTTCTTGAATATATTTAATGAACTGGCCTCCACCGCCCTCTGTGGCAGAGAATTCCACAGGTTCACCACTCTCTGGGTGAAGAAATTCCTCATTTCTGTCCTAAATGGCTTACCCCTTATCCTTAGACTATGACCCCTGGTTCTGGACTCCCCGGCCATCAGAAACATCCTTCCTGCATCCAGTCTGTCCAGGCCTGACTGAATTTTAAAGGTTTCGATGAGATCCCCTCTCAATCTTCTAAACTCCAGTGAGTATAAGCCCAATCGACACAATCTCTCCTCATACGTCATTCCTGCCATCCCAGGTATCAGCCTGGTGAATCTTCGCTGCACTCCTTCCATGGCAAGAACGTCCTTCCTCAGATAAGGCGACCAAAACTGCACACAATACTCAAGGTGCAGTCTCACCAAGGCCCTGTACAACTGCAGCAAGACATCCTTGTTCCTGTACTCGAACCCTCTTGCTACGAAGGCAACATACCATTTGCCTTCTTAACCGCCTGCTGCACCTGCATGCTTACTTTCAGCGACTGGTGCACAAGAACACCCAGGTCTCGTTGCACTTCCCCTTCTCCCAAACTATTGTCATTCAAAAAATAATCTGCCTTCCTGTTTTTGCCACCAAAGTGGATAACCTCACATTTATCCACATTATAGTGCATTTGCCATTTTTCTGCCCCGTGACCCAACCTGTCCAAATCGTACTGGAGTTTCACGACATCCTCCTCACAGCATACCCTCCCACCCAGCTTTGTGTCGTCTGCAAATTTGGAGATATTACATCCAATTTCCTCGTCCAGATCATTAATATATATTGTGAACAGCTGGGGTCCGAGGACTGATCCTTGCGGTACCCCACTAGTCACTGCCTGCCACTCGGAAAACGACCCGTTTATTGCAACTCTTTGCTTTCTGTCCGCCAACCAGTTCTCTATCCAAGTCAATACCTTGCCCCCAATCCCATGTGCCTTAATTTTGCACGCTAATCTCTTATGCGGGACCTTATCGAAAGCCTTCTGAAAGTCCAAATACACCACATCCACTGGTTCTCCCTTATCTATTTTACCAGTTACATGCTCAAAAAATTCCAGAAGTTTAGTCAAGCATGATTTACCTTTTGTAAATCCATGTTGACTTTGTCCGATTCTGTCACTGTTTTCTAAGTGCTCTGCTATTACATCTTTTACTAGCTGGAGTGCCCGGCAGTGCCGAGGGAACTCAAGAACCCTGTGCCAGACAGAGAGAGGGGGGGAAGGAGAGAGAGAGGGGGGGAAGGAGAGAGAGAGGGAAGGAGAGAGAGAGAGAGAGGGAAGGAGAGAGAGGGAGAGAGGGAGAGAGAGGGAAGAAGAGAAAGGGGAAAGGGGTGGGGGAGAAAGCGGTGGGGGAGAAAGTGGTGGGGAGAAGGGGTGGCGGGGAAGGGGTGGGTGAGGGAGTGGGGGGAAGGGGTGGGTGAGGTGGGGGGGAAGGGGAAGGGGGCTGGGGGGAAAGCGGGGGGAAGGGGGGTGGGGGGTAGGGGGTGGGGGGAAAGGGGGGTGGGGGGAAGGAGGGGAAGGGGGTGGGGGGAGGAGGCAGGGGAAGGGGAAGGGGGATGGGGGAAGGGAAGGGGGGGTGGGGGGGAGGGGGGAAGGGGGGTGAGGGGGAAGGGGGAGGGGGGGAAGGGAGGAGGGGGAAGTGCGGGGAAAGGGAGGGGGGGAGCCAGCAGACCCTCTCCCCTCTGCCAGTGTTGGTCCCTGTCTGGGCCGGGAGCCTGGGACTGGAGTTGCGCTGACGGCGGTTGGAGAAGCCTAGGCCTCGGGCCCCTGCACTGACATGGCCCAGCCTACCTTTTAATACATTGAAACATGAAACTTAAAGTACTTATAAAACATTTTTGGTAAATCTTTCTATAACATTGATTGGCCTTCAATAACCACAAAACTAGAAGTTATAGACTCAAACAAGTTGGCTTTTAATCACTAACATCAGAGCTAACATCTCAACACGCCGACTGGTTCACAGGAATGAGTCATACAGATCCTGGGATCTTTATGTAAGAGAAGTCAGGGGCGGAGCCAAGAGCCAAGACCTGGAACCTCCCAGGTTAGTCGGGAAAGAGGAAGTGAAACTATACACAGTGGGGGAGGGTAATATACATGAGTGCAAAACAAATACAGGATCAAGACAAACAGATTTCATTACAAACATACACTTTACAACCTCACCAATCTTTTTATTAAAAAAGGGGTCCTCACCTGTCAGTGTGTTCTATCACAAACAACAATGGCCGCCGCTTGCTTTTCAGTTGGAAAGATTAGGCCCCGCCCACACAGTCGATTGTCCCTCACGGGTACCAGGACCCGATTGGGAGCACTGAAGCCCCACCCACTCTATGTTCCTGTACTAAGATGGCCGCGCATGCACTCTGTTACACACTGAATCAAAATGGCGTCACACTGAAACTTTTCACCCTCCTTGACAAAGATGGCTGCCGTTAACCTGGGGCTGTCAGCAGAAGAAATCCCCTCAGCTGCAAACACGGGATCTTCAGATTATTATTCGGGGCTTGCGACCTACCCCAGTTGCTTATGAAGCCTCCCCACCTACCAACCCCGGGAATGGAGCCGAGGCAGCAGGCCCTCTCCCCTCTGCCAGTGTTGGTCCCTGTCTAGGCCGGGAGCCTGGGACTGGAGTTGCGCTGCCGGTGGTTGGAGAAGCCTAGGCCCCGGGCCCCCGCACTGACATGGCCCTGAGAAATAAATCACATACTGGACTCATTTATTACACGCAAATTATATAATGATCTAGTTGGGCTCCTAAGTACCAAATTTGTGCTGGATAAAATCCCCTCCACACACACAGAAAGTGGGAAAAATAAATCAATAGTTAGTTGTTAGGAATCAAGATGGCGGCGGGACAGGAGGTGCCTAGCTTGGGCGTGGCTGGGCAACAGAGGTCCAGGCTTTGAGGCCTGGAAAAATGGTGAAAGGTAGGAAAATTATAGAGGTTAGAGAAAAGATTTACAAATTAATTAACTTTTTTAAAAAACAATTTGTGTTTTAAAAGCAACTTTTTTTTTGCTGAAAATGTAGATTTGAAAAGAAACACGCAGAAAGTGGGAAAAAGAAATGAAGAGTTTGGAATCAAGATGGCGGCCACTCACCTCAACTCAGAAGCATTAGGCCCGCCCACACATGCACCGATTGGTCAACCGTCAGGTCACTGAACTGTAGGATTGGTCAATCGTCACGTCACTCGACTCTAGGATGGCCCGCCTGCACACGCAATGAACCCGCCCCCGTGATGCAGCGATTGGTCGACCGTCGGGTCGGTCGACTGTACGATTGGTCAACCTTCCCGTCACTCGATGCTAAAGTGTGGATAATGAGTGGAATTTTGAACATTTTTTGGATACCGTCGGCACAATTTTTGTCCGACCAAAAAGTAAATACGCCTATGAGAGTCCCCTAATGAGGGGGGAGGAGAGGGGAGGGGGGGAGGGGAGGGGAAGGGGGGGAGGGAAAGGGGGAGGGGGGAAGGGGGGGTGGAGGGGGAGGGGGTGGGGGGGAGGGGTGTGTGTGGGGGAAAAGGGTGGGTGGGAAGGGTGTGGGGGGAAGGGTGGGGGAAGGAGGGGGGAGGGGGGAAGGGAGGGGGGAGAAAGGGAGGGGGGAGAAAGGGAGGGTGGGAGCTAGTAGACCCTCTCCCCTCTGCCGGTGATGGCTCCGCGGAGATCCGTGCCGCCCCACGCACTGACATGGCCCAGCCGAGCGCAGCGCCCCGGTCAGCCCGAGCCCCGCCCCACTCCCTCCAGAGCCCCGGCTTCAAGACCGCCAATTGCGGCTGGACCTGCGCTGGAGCCAAGCCCCGGGAACGGGCATGAGCCGGCTTGAGGCTGAGAGAGAGGGCCGGGCACGGTTGCCGGGGTAACCCTTCCACCCCTTCAAGCTCTCCCGAGCACCGGCCTCCCGTGCCCCGCCCTCCCGAGCACAGGCCCCCTGCCCAAGCCGCGGGGGGGGGAAGGAGAGAGAGAGGCGCCGCTCCTCCAGTCGATGTGTTGCGGGCCGACCCCTGATGAGCGCCCGATCACCTGAGCCCGAGCCCCGCAGTGACCGCAACTCACCTCCCGCTAGTCTCCCTCCTGCCCCGCCAGCCTTTACCAAAATGGCGACGATGGCTACACTCGGCCCAGTCCCGCGCCGACACCCTTTACCAAGATGGCTGCGATCGCAGGGCGGACCCAGCGGGTGGGGCGGTGCCTAGCTCGGGCGTGGCTGGACAACAGAGGCCCAGGCTTCCAGGCCTGCAAAAACGGTGAAAGGTAGGAAAATTATAGAGGTTAGAGAAAAGATTTACAAATTAATTAACTTTTTTAAAAAACAATTTGTGTTTTAAAAGCAACTTTTTTTTTGCTGGAAATGTAGATTTGAAAAGAAACACGCAGAAAGCGGGAAAAAGAAATGAAGAGTTTGGAATCAAGATGGTGGCCACTCACCTCCTTCTCTCT
>NC_140992.1:79455040-79529517 GCF_052327205.1 Somniosus microcephalus
CACTCACCTCCTTTCAGAATGATTAGGCCCGCCCACACATGCACCGATTGGTCAACCGTCAGGTCACTGAAGTGTAGGATTGGTCAATCGTCCTGTCACGCGACTCTAGGACGGCCCGCCCGCACGCGCGACGAACCCGCGAATTGGTCGACCTTCACGTTAGTCGATGGTAATGAACGGATAATGAGCGGAATTTTGAAAGTTTTTGGGATACCGTGGGCACAATTTTTGTCTACGACCGAAAAGTAAATACGCTTATGACCGTTCCGGAATCGTAAGCTTTCTTTTGATGTAACGCACGTGTAGGTACGCTCTATAACTTGAGAGTGTATAGCCAGACAGACGGAAGGACAGGCAGACGAACCGCTTTTGTATATAGAGACTAGCTGGAGTGCCCCGGCGTTGCCGAGGCTTTTTCGAGGACATGTTGTTGTTGGAAGAGAGAGAGAGCGACTGGGGGGAAGAGAGCGAGCGACTGGGGGGAAGAGAGAGAGCGAGAGACTGGGGGAAAGAGAGAGAGCGAGAGACTGGGGGGAAGAGAGAGAGCGAGAGACTGGGGGGAAGGAGAGAGAGAGAGAGACTGGGGGGGAAGAGAGAGAGCGAGAGACTGGGGGGAAGAGAGGAGAGCGAGAGACTGGGGGGAAGAGAGAGAGCGAGAGACTGGGGGAAAGAGAGAGCGAGAGACTGGGGGGAAGATGAGAGCGAGAGACTGGGGGGAAGAGAGAGCAAGAGACGGGGGGAAGAGATGAGAGCGAGAGAGACTGGGGGAAGAGAGAGAGCGAGAGACTGGGGGGAAGAGAGAGAGCGAGAGACTGGGGGGGAAGAGAGAGAGCGAGAGACTGGGGGGAAGAGAGGAGAGCGAGAGACTGGGGGGGAAGCGAGAGAGCGAGAGACTGTGGGAAGAGAGAGAGCGAGAGACTGGGGGAAGAGAGAGAGTGACGGGGGAAGGGGAAGGGGAGGGGGAGGAAAGGGAGAGGGTGAGAGGGTGAAGGGAAGGGGAGGGGGAGGGAAGGGGAGGGGGAGGGGGAGAGTGTGTGTGGGAGGGGGAGGGGGCTGTGGGGGGGGAAGGGGGAAGGAGGGGTGAGGGGGGGAGAAAGGGGAGGGGGGGGAGAAAGGGAGGGGGGGAGCTAGCAGACCCTTTCCCCTATGCCGGCGATGGCTCCGCAGAGCTCCTTGCCGCCCCACGCACTGACATGGCTCAGCCCGAGTCCCGCCCTCCCGAGTCCCGCCCTCCCGAGTCCCGCCCCTCCCACGCACCGGCCTCCCGAGCCCCCACCCTCCCACGCACCGGCCTCCCCGAGCCCCCACCCCTCCTGAGCACCCGGCCTCCCGAGCCCCGCGATCCCGCTCTCCTGAGCCCCCGCCCTCCTGCTCTCCCGAGTCCCGCGCTCCCGAGCCCCGCCCTCCTGCTCTCCCGAGTCCCGCGCTCCCGAGCCCCGCCCCTCCGAGCCCAGCGCTCGTGCTACTCCCGAGCCCCGCCCCCTGAGCCCCGCACTCGCGCTCTCCCGAGCTCCGCCCCACCCCCGAGCCCGCGCGCGCGCGCTCTCCCGAGCCCCGCCTTCCCGAGCTCTGCCCTCCCGAGCCCTGCCCCCCCCGCCCGAGCCGGCTTCAGGACCAGAGAGAGTGACGCCGCCGCGCAACCTACCGCGTGAGGCCCGGCCGGACTCCAGTCGCGCTCCGGGCGGAAGTTGACGCGCGCGCTGACTCCTGCCCCGCCCGCCTTTACTAAAATGGTGGTGGTGGCGGCGCTCGGCTCAGGCCCGCCCCCTCCAGCCTTCACAAAGGTGGCGGCGATCGCGGGCCTTTTGTTGATTGCGACGGGAGCGGCCTAGCTCGGGCGTGGCTGGACAACAGAGGCTCAAGCTTCGAGGCCCTGCAAAAACGGTGAAAGGTAGGAAAATTATAGTGGTTAGAGAAAAGATTGACAAATTAATTAACTTTTTTAAAAACAATTTGTGTTTTAAAAGCAACTTTTTTTTTTGCTGGAAATGTAGATTTGAAAAGAAACACGCAGAAAGTGGTAAAAAGAAATGAACAGTTTGGAATCAAGATGGCGGCCACTCACCTCATTTCAGAACGATAAGGCCCGCCCACACACGTCTACCGTCAGGTCACTGAAGTGTAGGATTGGTCAATCGTCCTGTCACTCGACTCTAGGACGGCCCGCCCGCACGCGTGACGAACCCGCTCCTGCGACGCAACGATTGGTTGACCGTCGGGTCGCTCGACTGCACGATTGGTCGACCTTCACGTCACTCGATGCTAATGAGTGGATAATGAGCGGAATTTTGAATAATGAGCGGATAATGAGTGGAATTTTGAACGTTTTTTTGGATACCAACGAGCGCAATTTTTGTCTCACCGAAAAGTTAATACGCTTATGACCGTTCCAGAATCGTAAGCTTTCTTTTGATGTAACGCATCTTTTGATGCTCTATAACTTGAGAGTGTATAGCCGGACAGACAGACAGACAGACAGACAGACGGAAGGACAGAAGTACCGCTATATATAGAGATAGACTAGCTGGAGTGCCCGGTGGTGCCGAGGCTTTTTGAGGGCATGTTGTTGTTGGAAGAGAGAGAGAGAGCGACTGGGGGGAAGAGAGAGAGCGACTGGGGGGAAGAGAGAGAGCGACTGGGGGGAAGAGAGAGAGCGACTGGGGGGGAAAGAGAGAGAGCGACTGGGGGGAAGAGAGAGAGCGACTTGGGGGGAAGATAGAGAGCTACTGGGGGGAAGAGAGAGAGCGACTGGGGGGACGAGAGAGAGTGACTGGGGAAGAGAGAGAGAGCGACTGGGGGGAAGAGAGAGAGCGACTGGGGGGGAGAGAGAGAGCGACGGAGGGGTGAGGGGCGCAGGGGGGAAGAGGGGGAGGGGAAGGGGGAGGGAGGGGGAGTGGGGGGAGGGAGGGGAAGGGGGGAAGGGGGGGAGGGGGAGGGAGGGGAGGGGGGAAGGGGCGGGTGGAGGGGAAGGGGGAGGAGGGGGAGGATGTGTGTGTGGGGGGGAAAGGGGGGGGTGGGAAGGGTGTGGGGGGGCAAGGGTGGGGGAAGGAGGGGGGAGGGGGGAAGGGAGAAAGGGAGGGTGGAGCCAGCAGACCCTCTCCCCTCTGCCGGCGATGGCTCCACGGAGCTCAGTGCTGCCCCACGTACTGACATGGCCCAGCCGAGCCCCGCCCCCGCCCTCCCGAGCCCCGCCCCCCACCCTCCCGAGCCCCGGCTTCAAGACCGCCAATTGCGGCTGGGCCTGCGCTGGAGCCAAGCCCCGGCAACGGGCGTGAGCCGGCTTGAGGCTGAGAGAGGGCCGGGCCCGGTTGCCGGGGTAACCCTTCCCCCCCTTCCCGCTCTCCCGAGCCCCGCCCTCCCGAGCACCGGCCCCCCGCCCGAGCCGCGGTGGGGAAGGAGAGAGAGAGCCGCCGCTCCTCCGGTCGATGTGTTGCGGGCCGACCCCTGATGAGCGCCCGATCAGCTGAGCCCGAGCCCCGCGGTGACCGCAACTCACCTCCCACTAGGCTCCCTCCCGCCCCACCACCCTTTACCAAAATGGCGGCGATGGCTACGCTCGGCCCAGCCCCACGCCGCCAGCCTTTACCAAGATGGCGGCGATCGCGGGGCGGGCCCAGCGGGAGGGGCGGTGCCTAGCTCGGGCGTGGCTGGGCAACAGAGGCCCAGGCTTCCAGGCCTGCAAAAACGGTGAAAGGTAGGAAAATTATAGAGGTTCGAGAAAAGATTGACAAATTAATTAACTTATTTAAAAAACAATTTGTGTTTTAAAAGCAACTTTTTTTTTTGCTGGAAATCTAGATTTGAAAAGAAACATGCAGAAAGTGGGAAAAAAATAAGTTTACGAATCAAGATGGCTGACACCTCAGTTCAGAATGATAAGGCCCGCCCACACACGCACCGATTGGTCAACTGTCAGGTCACTGAACTGTAGGATTGGTCAATCATCACGTCACTCAACTCTAGGATGGCCCGCCCGCACAATGAACCCGCCCCCACTCGATGCTAATGAGCGGATAATGAGCGGAATTTTGTATGTTTTTTGGATACCGTCGGCACAATTTTTGTCCGACCAAATAGCAAATATGCCTACAAGAGTCCCCTAATGATGAGCTTTCTTTTGATATAACATATGTGTAGGTATGCTCTATAACTTTTGATTGTATAGCCGGACAAAGAGACAGAGAGACAGACAGAGGGACAGAGAGACAGACAGAGAGACGTACTCTTTTATATATATAGAAGATAATGGACTCTAGCATTTTCCCCACTACCGATGTCAGGCTTACCTGTCTATAATTCCCCGCTTTTTCTCTACCACCTTTTTTGAATAGTGGGGTAACATTAGCTAACCTCCAATCCATGGGTACTGTTCCAGAGTCTATCGAGTTCTGGAAGATGACCAGCAATGCATCTACTATTTCTAGGGCCACTTCCTTAAGTACCCTAGGATGTAGATTATCAGGCCCTGGGGATTTATCGGCCTTCCGTCCCATCAATTTTCCTAACACCATTTCCCTACAAATACTGATTTCTTTCAGTTCCACCCTTTCATCAGACACTATGTTCCCTGGCATCTCTGGGAGGTTATTTGTGTCCTCCTTTGTGAAGACAGAACCAAAATATGTATTTAGTTGGTCTGCCATTTCTTTGCTCCCCATTATAAATTCCCCTGATTCTGACTGCAAGGGACCTACACTTGACTTCACCAATCTTTTTCTCTTCACATATCTATAAAAGCTTTTACAGTCAGTTTTTATGTTCCCTGCAAGCTTACTCTCATAATCTATTTTCCCTTTCTTAATTAATCCCTTTGTCCTCCTTTGTTGAATCCTAAACTGCTCCCAATCCTGAGGATTATTGCTTTTTCTGGCCAATTTATATGTCCTCTCCTTGAATCTTATGCTATCCCTAATTTCCCTTGTTAGCCACGGTTGAGTCACCTTTTTTGTTTTATTTTTATGCCAAACTGGGATGAACAAATTCTGTAGTTCATCCATTCGGTCTTTGAATGTTTGCCATTGCCTATCCACCGTCAACCCTTTGAGTGACATTCCCCACTCAATCCTACCCAATTCGCTCCTCAGACCATCGTAGTTTCCTTTATTTAAATTCAGGACCCTAGTCTCTGACTCAACTACTTCATTCTCCATCTTAATGAAGAATTCGATCACATTATGATCGTTCCGACCCAAGGGGCCTCGTATAACAAGATTGCTAATTAATCTTTTCTTGTTACATAATACCCAGTCTAAGATGGCCTGATCTCTGGTTGGTTCCTCGACATATTGGTCCAGGAAACCATCCCGTAAACACTCCAGGAATTCCTCCTCCACAGTATTGTTACTAATTTGGTTGGCCCAATCTATATGTAGATTAAAGTCACCCATGATGACTGCTGTGCCCTTATTGCACACATCTCTAATTTCCCTTTTAATGCCATCCCCAACCTCCGCCTTACTGTTTGGAGGTCTATATACCACTCCCACTAACGTTTTCTTTCCCTTAGTATTTCTCAATTCTACCCATACAGATTCCACACAGATGCCAACCAGTTCTCTATCCAAGTCAATAACTTGCCCCCAATCCCATGTGCCTTAACTTTACACGCCAATCTCTTATGCGGGACCTTATCGAAAGCCTTTTGAAAGTCCAAATACACCACATCCACTGGTTCTCCCTTATCTATTTTACCAGTTACATCCTCAAAAATTCCAGTAGATTAGTCAAGCATGATTTACCTTTTGTAAATGCATGTTGACTTTGCCCGATCCTGTCACTGTTTTCCAAGTGCACTGCTATTACATCTTTTATAATGAACTCTAGCATTTTCCCCAATACCGATGCCAGGCTTACCGGTCTGTAATTCCCCATTTTCTCTCTACCACCTTTTTTGAATAGTGGGGTAACATTAGCTACCCTCCAATCCATGGGTACTGTTCCAGATACCATCGAATGTTGGAAGATGATCAGCAATGCATCTACTGTTTCTAGGGCCACTTCCTTAAGTACCTTAGGATGTAGATTATCAGGCCCTGGGGATTTAGCGGCCTTCAATCCCGTCAATTTCCCTAACACCATTTCCCTACAAATACTGATTTCTTTCAGTTCCTCCCTTTCATTAGACCCTATGTTCCCCGACATTTCCGGAAGGTTATTTGTGTCCTCCTTTGTGAAGACAGAACCAAAATATGTAATTAATTGGTCTGCCATTTCTTTGTTCCCCATTATAAATTCCCCTGATTCTGACTGCAAGGGACCTACGCTTGACTTCACCAATCTTTTTCTCTTCACATATCTATAAAAGCTTTTACAGTCAGTTTTTATGTTCCCTGCAAGCTTACTCTCATATTCTATTTTCCCCTTCCTAATTAATCCCTTTGTCCTCCTTTTTTTAACCCTAAACTGCTCCCAATCCTCAGGTTTACTGCTTTTTCTGGCCAATTTATATGTCCTCTCCTTGGATCTTATGCTATCCCTAATTTCCCTTGTTAGCCATGGTTGAGTCACCTTTTTTGTTTTATTTTTATGCCAAACTGGGATGAACAAATTCTGTAGTTCATCCGTGCAGTCTTTGAATGTTTGCCATTGCCTATCCACCGTCAATCCTTTGAGTGACCTTCCCCAATCAAACCTACTCAACTCGCGCCTCATACCATTGTAGTTTCCTTTATTTAAATTCAGGACCCTAGTCTCTGAGTCAACTATTTCATTCTCCATCTTAATGAAGAATTCTATCATATTATGATTGCTCCGACCCAAGGGGCCTCGTACAACAAGATTGCTAATTAATCCTTTCTCATTACATAATACCCAGTCTAAGATGGCCTAATCTCTGGTTGGTTCCTCGACATATTGGTCCAGGAAACCATCCCGTAAACACTCCAGGAATTCCTCCTCCACAGTATTGTTACTAATTTGGTTAGCCCAATCTATATGTAGATTAAAGTCACCCATGATTACTGCTCTGCCCTTATTGCACACATCTCTAATTTCCCTTTTAATGCCATCCCCAACCTCTGCATTACTGTTTGGAGGTTTATATACCACTCCCACTAACGTTTTCTGCCCCTTGGTATTTCTCAGTTCTACCCATACAGATTCCACATCATCAGAGCTAATATCTTTCCCTACAATTGTGTTAATCCCTTCTTTAACCAGCAATGCTACCCCACCTCCCTTTCCTTTTTGCCCATCTTTCCTGAATATTGAATACCTCTGGATGTTGAGTTCCCAGCCTTGGCCACCCTGGAGCCATGTTTCCGTAATCCCAATCAAATCATATTCGTTTACCTCTATTTGCGCAGCTAATTTATCCACCTTATTACGAATGCTCCTCGCATTAAGACACAAAGTCTTCAGGCTTGTTTTTTTAACGCTCTTAGACCTATTAGAATTATTATTTCCTGTGGCCATGTTTGATTTAAACAGCAAAGTCTATGGGCCCTGACAACATTCCGGCTTTCGTGTTGAAGACTTGTGCTCCAGAACTAGCCGCGCCTCTAGCCAAGCTGTTCCGGTACAGCTACAACACTAGCATTTACCCAACCATGTGGAAAACTGCCCAGGTATGTCCTGTCCACAAAATGCAGGACAAATCCAATCCAGCCAATTACAGCCCCATCAGCCTACTCTCAATCATCAGCAAAGTGATGGAAGGTGTCGTCGACAGTACTATTAAGCGGCACTTACTCACCAATAACCTGCTCACCGATGCTCAGTTTGGGTTCCGCCAGAACCACTTGGCTCCAGACCTCATTACAGCCTTGGCCAACCATGGACAAAAGAGCTGAATTCCAGAGGTGAGGTGAGAGTGACTGCCCTGACATCAAGGCAACACTTGACCGAGTGTGGCATCAAGGAGCCCTAGTAAACTTGAAGTCAATGGGAATCAGGGGGAAAACTCTCCAATGGCTGGAGTCATACCTAGCACAAAGGAAGATGGTTGTAGTTGTTGGCGGTCAATCATCTCAGCCCCAGGACATCGCTGCAGGAGTTCCTCAGGGCAGTGTCCTAGGCCCAACTGCTTCAGTTGCTTCTTCAATGACCTTCCCTCCATCATAAGGTCAGAAATGGTGATGTTCGCTGATGATTGCACAGTGTTCAGTTCCATTCGCAACTCCTCAGATAATGAAGCAGTCCATACCCAAATGCAGCAAGACCTGGATGACATTCAGGCTAGGGCTGATAAGTGGCAAGTAACATTCACGCCACAAAAGTGCCAGGCAATGACTATCTCCAACAAGAGAGAGTGTGATGGGTGATCTGGCAGCTTCCATTGCAGGACAGGCGGAAGCGATGCAACGTCTTAGTGCTTTAATGCAGTCTATGCTTGGTGGCATCCAATCTCAGACTGCTCTCATGCAGTCTCAGCTTGATGCCACACAAGCTCTGAATGCTGCCATCGAGGCTGGGTCTACGACCATCGACCAGGGCTTTCACGGTGTCTCAGCAGGCCAGCAATCTGTGCTAGAACAGATTGCTAGGGATGCTGAGGTGCTGCCCTGGAGGAGTGGCAGTGGGTCAGTGAAGCAGGAACCTGTTGTCCTCTCTCAGGATGACAGCATTCCTGCTCCCACTACTACCACTCCGCCATTGCCCTTGTTGGTTCCTGTTATCCAGCCAGCTCAGACTGCTGCCGCCCATGCTGAGGTGGTGCATTCTACACCCAGCCCTTCCAGGCCCAGAGCTGGTCAAGGGTGTCTTGCAAGGCCATCTGAAGTCTCCCGCATGGACACTCAGCAGTCTTCCACCAGCCATGCCGCAGCCACTGGGCCAACACTTCGTAGGAGCACTACAGTAGGCAAAGGCACAGTAACGAGAGGCACTAAGGGATTGCACAAGGATGAATAGTTAATATTTTTGTTGTAAATATGTGTTCACTGATTATTGATAAATTTATTAATTCTGTTTGGATTCTTTTATGGTATCTCTCATTTCAGCTTAGCGCTGTGATATGGTTGCGACAGGGATGGAGTGATGGGGATGTGGTAAGCAATGGGGATCTGGGGTTTAATTCATTCGAACTGCAGTCTGATGAGGCGGTCACAGACTGAACTTCCGGAAGGCCGATTGAGTGGCTGCCTCCTCCCTCGCTCCTGTTCCTCCTCCTCCTCGTCTTCCTCTTCCTCCTTCTCTCCCTCTTCCTCCTCCTGAGGTGGTTCCGCAATCCCTGGTGGCAAGGGCTGGGCCCTCATGATGGCCAAGTTGTGGAGCATGCAGCAGACCACCACGAAATGGGGCACCTGCTCAGCTGAGCACTGGAGGGCTCCTCCCGACAGTCAAGGCAGTGGAACCGTTGCTTCAGCAGGCTGGTGGTCTGCTCGAGGATGTTACTGGTGGCAGCATGGCTCACATTATATGAGTGCTGGGCAGGAGCTTTGGGGTTGTGGGGAGGAGTAATGAGCCAGGTGGAGAGCGGATAGCCCTTGTCTCCGACCAGCCAGCTGCGAGCTTGACGTGGTGGCTGGTAGAGTGCTGGCACACATGTCTGGCGCAGGATGTAGGCATCGTGGCTGCTGCCAGGATAGCAGGCATTGACATTGAGGATTCGCTGTCTGTGGTTGCACACCAACTGCACATGAAGTGAATGGTAGTCTTTGTGGTTACGGAAGATCTCAGGATTGTTATGTGGTGCCCGCAAAGTCACATTGGTGCAGTCAATGGCGCCCTGCACCATGGGCAACATGCACACTCGTCCTGCTTCTCTCTGGTGGTGGGGAAGGAAATGTATTTCTTCTCCTACTATAGAGAGCCTCTGTGGCATCCCGGATGCAGCGATGAATGGCGAACTGCGAGATGTTAGCTATGTCTCCTGTTGCAGTCTGTAAGGATTTGCTGGTGAAGAAATTGAGGGCGACAGTGACCTTGACTGCCACTGAGAGAGCCGTGGTTGCCCTGATCTGAGGCTTGTGGTCTGGTTGCAAAGGGATAGGGGCAGGTTAAGTAAGTGGGCAAGAACATGGCAGATGGAATATAATGTGGAGAAATGTGAAGTTATCCACTTTGGGAGGAAAAATAGAAAAGCAGAATAATTTTTAAAGGGTGAGAGATTGGGCATTCAGATAGACCTGGGTGTCCTTATAAATGGATCACAGAAAGTTAACATGCAGGTACAGCAAGCAATTAGGAAAGCAAAAGGTATGTTGGCCTTTATTACAAGAGGATTTGAGTATAAGAGTAAAAACGTCTTACTGCAATTCTATAGGGCCCTGGTGAGACCACATCTGGAATATTGTGTACAGTTTTGGTCTCCTTACCTAAGGAAGGATATATTTGCCATAGAGGGAGTGCTACGAAGGTTTACCAGACTGATTCCTGGGATGGGGGGATTGTCCTATGAGGAGAGACTGAGTAGACTCGGCCTATGTTCTCTAGCGTTTAGAAGAATGAGAAATGATCTCATTGAAACATACAAAATCCTTACAGGGCTTGATAGGGTAGATGCAGGGAGGATGTTTCCCCTGGCTGGGGAGTCTAGAACCAGGGGTCACAGTCTCAGAATAAGGGGTTGGCCATTTTGGACTGAGACGAGGAGGAATCTCTTCACTCAGAGGGTGGTGAATCTTTGGAATTCTCTACCCCAGAGGGCTGTGGAGGCTCAATCGTTGAGTATATTCAAGACAGAGATCAATAGATTTTTTGAATATTAAGGGAATTAAGGGATATGGGGATAGTGCAGGAAAGTGGAGATGAGGAAGAAAATCAGCCATGATCTTATTGAATGGCGGAGCAGGCTCGAAGGGCCAAATTGCCTACTCCTGCTCCTATTTCTTATGTTCTTATTTAACAGAGCGGACAAACTGGGAGTATGTAAAGTAGTCTTTGTATGAAACAGGGTGGATAGTAGTATAATTCAGCTGTTTATAGGAGTCTGTGGATTTGTAATTGACGTCTGCCCATTGCAAGGAGTGGAGAGAGGTAAATCCAATAAGGGGAGGGAAGGGTATTCTCTCGCCCTCTGGTCTGAACATTGATTTGACCTTGGTGCTCTTCCCCATTTTCTTGCCCATATCTCCCATCTATTGTCCACTTTCATTGTATTTTGGAGTGTTTTTTGTGTGCATCTTTCCCATGCCTTTTTACCACCTTCTGTACCTATTTTCATACCCTCTTGATCTTTTAATGTCTTTTTATTGCCTCACTGAGATGATCTTTGTTTTCACTTCTTTCCAGGCTTTGAAAAAATCTGTCTGAGGCTATAAAATCCATTAACTGCTTCCCCATGGCAGAAGTCAGCCCTCCTGACTACTTTTCCCTGCTGTTCTCATTCCCCATGCTATCATCAGTCCTATAAAAAGGTCTGCTTATCTTCCAATTTCCAGGCTGACAAGGCTCTACATCCAGAACATTAACCTGCCTTTTCTCTTTTTAGAAGCTGATGACTGACTTGCTATGTATTTGCAGCATTTTCAGGTTTATTAATTTTTTTTGCTATATATGTATCTAATAAATGTAAGCTAATCTTTTGCCATTCAGAAACGATGTTGCTAGCCATTAAACAATAATATATAAATGTAAATTCAGATGGGCTGTGCTGCCAGAGCCTTGCTAGATAGGGGCACAGATCAAAGAATCAGTGTACAGTGTTGTGGCCCTATCTTCAATTGTGCTGTCATTTAGCAAGGCACTGTGCAGTGCAGTGCAGCCTTGGTGAGCTTAGCCTATAATGCAGACTTCATCAAATTACACAACACAGAATTTATCATCAAGTATGACTGAAAACTAGCATTAGTCTTCAGGCATCACCTTTTCAAATGTGTATAATTAAATATGGACAAAATGAGACATTTCATTAATATTCAATAAGATAGACCAGATTTTCTTCAGCCTTATACCCATGAAAATAAATAGAAACATTTAACAGTTTATGTTCCACGACACAATAAATGCATGTCCTTTTAATAAGAATGTGTTTGAATCTGTCGGGGTAGAGTTTCCGCTCCTGTACGTCAGTAATATCTATGTAATCCGTGTGGATCGTCCAAATCAGCGCAAAAGATCGGGGAATTTTCAACGTAAGTGAATTACGCTCAAAACTACTTGCGTTTGTGTTTTCCACGATCTTTAATACTGGTTCAAGATTCAATTCGCCCGAATCAGGCCCTGACCACAAAACTGGCCACCCCTCCAGGTCAAAATTGCGAGATGCTGCCGACTGCGCTAATTAGTGAAGGCTCTTCGAATTGTGCTAATTTTCTTAGGCACACAGGCACTAGTAGGCACGTTGTAAAAGCTTTCTCATATCAAAACATATTTAATTTACTGAGAAACTGACGATTGTACACCAATGAAACGATTAAATGGTTCAGCAGAGTTTTTTAAAAATCATTTTCAGTGATTTTAAATCAGGTTACTCACAGGTGGAGGACTGGACACTGTGATTAAAAATGCTTATTTTTGGTGATAAACCCATTTTTAGCTGTGTTAATGCAACTGCACCAGGTTACCACTCTTAAATACATCAAGGAACACTTTTTAGTGGAAAGACAAAAACAGAAACAATTATGTTCGATTTACGCTGCCCAATGGCGCTGATTCATTGACGATTTTATGTTTGTGATTATGCAAATTCATTTTAGTGGAAACTTGAACCGTATCCCAACCAGCGAAATTTTAGAATGCAATTTCCCAATTGTGCACAATGCGGAAACTCTATCCCGTAGTGTTATGTGAGGAAGCTCTGGAATTCCCTGCCTAAACCTCTCCGCCTCTCTACCTCTCTTTCCTCCTTTAAGACGCTCCTTAAAACCTACCTCTTTGAGCAAGCTTTTGGCCACCTGCCCTAATTTCTCCTTATGTGAAGGATCATGGAAGAGTTACTGTACAGTTATTTCTATGTACCACCCAACAACAGCACTATTGGAAGCCTTGGAGCAGATCAGTCATCATGGTGTAGCACCTAGAGAGACCCAGGAATAGGGGAATTAACTTGAAAAAAGTTTCATACCCTCAAAATGTACTTAATGGAGTATTTGTTCCAGGCCAAAGATTCACAGCAGGCAGTAATTGCAGATAATTCTCATAAAATGCATGCAGGGATGATCATGATATAATGTAATTTTCATCCAACCCAAAGGTCAACTTTTTTTCTGTTTATTGCCAATTATTTGTGGAAACTATTAGAGTCCCACTCTTTTACTCAGGAATCTTTTAAGTGCCACCCACGGCAAATGAATGAATCATATTCCAAGAAAGATGCTTCCTGATGGGCCCCGCTGAGAAGCTGGCTCTGCTGACAGGCAGCACTGAGTCTGAAAACTAAACTCATACTTTTTGGAAGTCAGTTGGACTGTTTTAAGATGTGAAACCAAACCTGTTTTATGGGGAATGGAACATCTGTTTTTGCACTTAATGATTCACCAGCTTGATCTAATATTGTAAGAGTAATTGAGACCACAAAAGAATTTATCAACCAATTTGGATGAATTTTTAAACAGCAGATTGGGGAAAGTTCTCCTCTGGTCACTATGTGTTGATGACATTGTTAACATAGTGAGTGGTAAGCTTCCTCTGATCACTATTTCTAGTAAAACTGTAAATGTATTTATTTTATATGCATTTCCGATTCTACTAGACATAACGACTAGAGAAAATCATGCCAATATGTTTCTGATGTCACTAAAGCATAAAGAACCAGAGCAAATCTTACATTGTCTCAAGATATAAAAGGAAGAGCCTCAGATCTAATAGAGCTGACAAAAATGATTCCCAACTCTATACATTAACCACTGAGATCCTTATTTCGATTAATTGTCACTTGGTCAAAATACTGGAGGGCAACCCATGCTGGTAGAGCCATACCCCAGCATGAGTCAGTGGGCTGGACTTTCCTCCATTATCCCACCCCAAATCAGATGGAATAACAGGGATAATTGGGCAATGAGGCCCAGGGAAGCTTCCCCACCCTGATTTCCCTCCGTCTGCCCCCACTGATACCACTGCTAGCTGCCCCCTACTGACCTACTACGCACAAATGCCAGTGGAAAGGCTGGGCCGAGATTGCTGCCCATTTTCCTCCTGTCTACCACTATTACTGCTGCTCCCCAGGGCCGCCAGGAGAAGCCTGCCGGTAGTACCTGGGGTAGTGATGAGAAGGCCCTGAAGTCCCTGGATAGAGGAAGAGGGCTTAGTAGAATCCACAGTGTAATAACAGGAAAAAGTTGGGCCCAGAATTTGCGGTCAGTGGCGAAGCAAAGGCAACCTTGCGATCTCTGTGTTGTGAAGTTCGGGTTTTCCGACGTTCAATTTAAATTGACGGAGTATAGTGGGGATCCCCTCGTGTGAGCTGCTGTGACGTCAACAAGCTGTCGAAGCAGCCAATCAAAACACAGAATTCTCACAGAAAGCGAACAAGGAAGTGACAAAGCTCTTAAAATTCTAACTTTTTAGAAATGTTAGAGAGAGCAAAACAAAGATTGGAGCTCTCACATGGGGAAAAGGCAAACCTGAAATAAAGATGGACAAACTTTAATTAAAAAATGATTCTTTTTATTAAAATGGATAAATTTGACACTTCACAAAATTAAAATGAGTTTTTCAGGCCCGTAACCTTTGTTTTGCAGTCAATAGGTTGTTAAACCCCAGTTACACCTAATCCCATTGGATCTAACTTTTAGTGGGGAATTTAACAGCGTAATTACTGCGGAAGAGCCAAAGTTTTCATCAGTTTCCATGGCAATGATTTTCCCTCCCTCGGCCGGTCCATGGTGGGCAAGGTCGGTGGCAGGTCGTGGCCCCGCTGCTGGCTCCATCCCAGCCTCCAACATGACTTTTCCCTGATTGGGCTTGTTAAACCCGCCCAGCGAGTTTCCTGGTCCAATTGAAGGAAGCGGGTCTGATGACGCCATTTGATAACGCGTCATCAGCCGGTTTTCTTAAAGGGACCATGCGCAAATTTACTTTGACATTTGTGCTGTCGTTGTTCTATAGCATTGAGGTGCTGCAAACACTGACAAGCACTGCACAGAGGTACATGGCTGCACCCAGGCTCTCCCATGACTCCCTCCATTTTCTTAAGGAAGGAGTCACAGCACGCAGGGAGGTTCTCTTCCCTTCCAGTGGGCGGAAGAGACCTCCCCAGGAGACCAATGCAGCCTGCTTGCACATTGCACAGGAGGACACAAGCAGGGAGGTCATAATGAGGACCAGGCTGCAGTGGCACAAACCTTTCAATGGTCTCAATAGATCACGAAACGTTACTGCAAAGCCAAACTCAGCCTCATCCTGCTGTGCCACTCATCACATCCCTATCACTCTGTCTTTCCTACCCTACTCCTGCACATCCTTACTCACACCAACTTACCTTGCACCTCCACCCATCCCTAGCTACATTATCACTTCCCCATCTCATCAGCCACCCCTCACACTCACCCTCATCCTTGTCCAATCATACCAAGTAACAACACACAAGGATAGGCACTTGTGTGTTTTATCCAATGTTCATGTGAAGTTTCTGTTAATGTGCTGTCAAACATTGAAATCTTTATTTTCAATACTTTGCGTTCTTGGACAGATTTATATGCACCTTTGGAAGTGGCTTAGTGAGTTGCAGTGAATGGTGAGACATAACACCACCCCCTCCGCCAACTCCGCATTGCTGATCAGTGTGAAAGGAATGGCTTGGGCATTGTAGGGATGCTTTATGTTGTTGGTGTGGGGTGTTGCCAACCTGACGCATCATGTGGCAGCCAGGGTGTACAGCATCAAGTGAAGTAAATGTAGCCATGGTGAGGCCATCCCTGGCGTCCCGGGCAGCAATGTGGTCGGGTGCTGATGCCCTCTGTCCTGTGCAGCATCAGGTGATTGTGGGGAAGGTTGGTGTGGTTGTTGGTGCTGCTGGTGTGCCCGGTGATGCTAGTGTTGCAGCTGATCATGGTCAGATTCTGAGGACCAAGGTGAGAGATTATAAACTGTACCGATGCTGATGGAATAGATGGCAGGTGAACTTGAGATGACAGAAGCAATCTGTCAATGGTGAGAGAGTTTATTCCAATGAGGTGACACTGGATAGAGAGTTTACTCCAAACACTTTCAACCTGCATAAAGCTCAATCTGTCTTCCAAATGCAGTAAGCAACAGCTTCTGATCTTGGAAAGTAAACAGCTGTGAGATGGGAGCTTTTATAGCACATTTCAAGCTGTCAAGTAATGAGATGATTCCATGGCCATTCAACTCTCGCCCAACTTAACAGACGTGATCCCCGAGCAGCATGGACCCCGTTGGCGAGCTGGTAAATTCTAAAGGTGAGCTCAAAATTGCTGTTAATCCTCTGTTAACAAGGTCATAATGACCTGAATTGCCTCCCCCGCCGCTGTGTGTCTGGTCTGCTCAGTGCTGACAGACCAGACATTTGGTAAAGGCGTGTGGCAGCGGGTTGACAGCGGGGTCTCGAGCCGCTGTCAAAAAAAAACACTTTCCCACCCGAACCGCCACCGAACGCGCCCGCTGACTCCTGGAAAATCTCTCCCCCCCCCCCCCCCCATGATTTGAGTGAGTTCACTGATTGGCGGCTCAGCGCAGCCAGTGTCGGAGCAGTGAATTACAGACTGCAACTTCAGGATTTCCCAAATCCCGAAGTTGCGGTCAGTTTCAAAGGCGGAATGACAGCAAATGCTGCCAGTTTGCCGCCATCCGGACTATAAATTCTGGGCCAAAACCTTTTTGAAGATTGAAATATGCAAGAACTAAATTATTTTAATGTAAGGAAATTGTTCTAGTGTGCTCGCAGAGAACTGTGTTGAATGACTTGGCCCCAATTCACAAAACTTCATGGAGCTTTCGCAGTGTAACTTTACTGGACTAATATGGGACTGGTAGTCTAATCAATACACCATCCCAGTTGCTGTCAAGTGCACTGTTCAAGCTTTGAAAAAATAATTGCGGAAGTTACTCTGATAGTTTAGGTGGGGACTCTGTTGCAGTAAGGTAAAGGGGTATTTGCTGATCTGATTTTCAAGAGGCTATGTTGTAAGGTGCACAGTGATTAATGTTTGCTGAAATAGAAAAGGGAGAAATATTACAGCCTAGTTTTTGAGATAAGTGTGTATCCTGGCTTATCAGCTCCTTGCGTTCCATTTTAATCCTTAATTGTGGTGAAGCCAAGTTATTCTGGAACCTCTTTTCCTAAAGCTTTTGAGAGTTGCAGTGACATTTCTTTGTGTGTCACTAGAATAGATGCCCTATTAGGACAACTTGTAGTCTAAGTTGATATGTATAATGTCCATGTAATGTGAGAAGGTTTGCTGCGTACAGTAGCAGTTTGACGTTGAGGGAAAGCATATCCATTTTTACATCACAGAACAATGGAAATTTGCATAATATAAAATACTGATTTATAATTTTCCAATAAAATATTGAAGATGATAACCCAAAGAATAGGAAGCGAATAGAAAAGCCAGGTTAGGCAATGGATTAACTGAATCCTGTAATGCTAGAGAGCCAATTTTGGCACAAAATAGCTGCAAAAAGTGCTTGGGAGTCACAAGCTAATAAAATGATAACTGTAATTACAGTTTACTCCCAATATAAAATATTTTAGATTTGTACACTTATTAGTTGTAGTACACTGTGCGCTTGTGAGAGCTTTGGATAGCTGGAATCAAAATTCAGCCTTTATCCTCTCAAATGTCAGACACCAAATGAAATCCTGAATGAATGACACACTGCTGCCCCCTACGGGTACAAAAGCAAAATACTGCGGATGCTGGAAAACTGAAATTAAAACAGAAAATGCTGGAAATACTCAGCAGGTCAGTCAGCATCTGTGGAGAGAGAAACAGAGTTAACGTTTCAGGTCGATGACCCTTCATCAGAGCTGGAAAAAGCTGGAGATGGAACAGCTTTTTAAGCAAGTGCAGGGCAGGGAGAGGGGTGAGGGGAGGAAAGAACAAAAGGGGTGGTCTGTGATAGGATGGAAGGCAGGAGAGATTAAGAGACAAAAGGGATGATGGCGCAAGGCAAAATCATCTCCTTTGACTCCACTCGCTGGTGTTGCTATGGGTACCCGCATGGGTCCTAGCTATGCCTGCCTTTTTGTGGGATATGTGGAACATTCTTTGTTCCAATCCTACTCAGGTCCCCTCCCTCACCTCTTTTTCCGGTACATTGATGACTGTATCGGTGCTGTTTCCTGCTCTCGCCCTGAACTAGAAATTTTTATTCACTTTGCTTCCAATTTCCACCCTTCTCTCACCTTCACATGGTCCATCTTAGACTCTTCCCTTCCCTTCCTCGACTTCTCTGTCGCCATCTCTGGGGTTAGGCTATTGACAAACATTCACTACAAGCCCACTGACTCCCACAGCTACCTGGACTACACTTCCTCCCACCCCACTTCCTGTAAGGACTCTATTACATTCTCCCAGTTTCTCCATCTCCGCTGCATCTGCTCTGACGATGCCACCTTCCATACTAGTGCTTCTGACATATCTTCCTTTTTCCTCATCCCTCTACTGTGGTTGACATGGCCCTTGACCGTGTCCATTCTATTTCCCGCACTTCTGCTCTCACCCCTTTCCCTCCCTCCTGGAACCACGATAGGGTTCCCCTTGTCCTCACCTTTCACCCCACCAGCCTCCACATTCAACGGATCATCCTCCACCATTTCCACCACCTCCAGCATGATCCCACCACCAAACACATCTTCCCCTTACCTCCCCTTTCAGCATTCTGAAGGGACCGCTTCCTCCACGACACGCTGGTCCACTCCTCTATCACCCCTGCCCCTTCGCCCAGCATCTTCCTGTGCAAGCACAGGAGATGCAACACATGCCCTTTTACCTCCTCCCTTCCCACTGTCCAAGGCCCCAAACACTCCTTCCAGGTGAATCAGCGATTTACTTGTACTTCTTGCAATTTAGTATACTGTATTCACTGCTCACGATGTGGTCTCTTCTACATTTTTTGTATAGACCAAACGCAGACTGGGTGACCGCTTTGTGGAACACCTCCGTTCAGCCCGTAAACGTGACCCTGAGCTTCCGGTCACCTGTCCCTTTAATTCTCTGCTCCACTCCCACTCAGACCTCACCATCCTCGGCCTCTTACATTGTTCCAATGAAGCTCAATGCAAGCTCGAGGAACAGCACCTCATCTTTCGATTAGGCACTTTACAGCCTTCTGGACTCAACATCGAGTTCAACAATTTCAGACCATAATTTCTGCCCCTATCTTTATTTTCCATTTTTTTCACTCTCTCTCACATGGCAGCTGCCATTGCCATTTACACTTCACCTAGAGTCATCTTTTGTTTCTTAACTTTTCCCATCACCATCTCCTTTTACCTTGCACCACCATCCCTTTTGTCTCTTAATCTCTCCTGCCTTCCATCCTATCACAGACCTTCCCTTTTGTTTTTTCCTCCCCTCCCCCCTTTCCCTGCTTGCTTAAAAACCTGTTCCAGCTCCAGCTTTTTCCAGTTCTGACGAAGGGTCATCGACCTGAAATGTTAACTCTGTTTCTCGCTCCACAGATGCCCCCTACAGGTCGCTGTTTAAAATACAGCAGTAATTTGATGCCTTGGAAGAACTTGTATGTTTTTTTAAATCAAGTTTTCCCCTATATTTCCTTTAAAAAAATCTATTTTTCAGATCTGAAAGAAGGAAAAGTGTTAACATAAGAGTTTGCACTTACATGCTAGCTGTAAATGCTATTAAATATAAACAGCCAGATCTTCCCGGAGGTACACCGGAGGCCCACAGCTGCATGGAGCCAGGTTTGTGATAAGAATATAAGAGCACAAGAATCCATAACTAAAAAGAGATACAGATCACGCTTGTGTCTTCTGATGTCCCTAGTGTTATCTGAATGAGATCAGTGGAAAGCAAGGACATATTGTTTTCATAGCTCATTATCACAGCTTCAATAAACTTCCTGATATGTTACACGACAGAACAAATGTGATACTTTTTTCAAAAGAAAGGGGGAGGGATGCTAGAGTATGCAGTGTAGTTCAAATAGTAACATTCTCTTCTAATATTGGGAAATTAAATAAATGTTTACAAAAACTCCAGCCTTGCAGAGAATATTTCAAACATTGTGTTATTTTCTGACCCCCATTTCAGTTCTCTGGACTCGGGAACAAGCTGTTCAGTTGATTTCAGCAAATGGTTCCACAGAGAGTATCACTAGCATCCTTTTTTATCCTGAATGCCAGTCAGGAGGCATCAGTAATGGCAGAGTTTAAAAAAAAATTGTTTTTCAATTAAATGGAATGATTAGAGCTTGAAGACAAAAGCTCCCCTCAAAATTACAGAAGTAGGTTCAAACTGATTAATTAAAAAAGGAATTCTATGAGAATTAAACAACTTCCATAGAAAAATAGAATATCATGATTACAGTTGATGGAGCCAGGAGTTCTTTGTCTTTATAACTGTTCAGAAAGAAACTTCAGCCATCGAGCCAGCTATGCACACAATAGGATAGCAAAATACTGCGGATGCTGGAAATCCGAAATAACAACAGAAAACGCTGGAAAAACTCAGCAGGCCAGGGCAGCATCCATGGGGAGAGAAACAGAGTCAACGTTTCAGGTCGATGACCTTTCGTCACAACTGCACACAATAGGATTGGTTTGCAGGATTTGTCACAGGCCCAAGGGGGATAATCCCAAACTAGGTTCAGAATGATGGTCACCCAGTTCCATCTTTTGACGTACCTACCCAAAATGCAGATTCCTCAGTGTGTGTGTGGTGGGGAAGGTCTAACCTGAGTTTTTGTGTATTATGTACGAGGGATAAATTGTACTACAGTATCATTTTGTAGTTAATTGCGAAACTAAGTAAAATGTTAAACTCGGTCTTCATAGTAATTCTAATATCTTAAAATATTGCTTCAAGTATTCGTATTGAAAATGATTAAAAGTGTGTTTGTAGCAAAATATGCTAGAAGTGGCAGAAATTAGACCACTGTCAATGTATTTTAAAAGCAATGTTTAATTTTTTTTCAATTGAGAAGTGTAAGTACAATACAGGGTTATCTATATGGACTTCCTTATTCATAGGATAAAAAACTGTTTTCCATAGTTATCCATTAAGTATAGCCTATTAAAGTCAGAAGCAAGGCAAAAATCAATAGCAGGTGCATTAAAGGAAACTCCAGCCTTGAGACAGTGTGGATTTTAAATTTTTATTTGGGCTCATGAAGGTGAAGGATGTTTTGGTGCTGGGAAATGGAACTCTTCCCATTTCAGGCCCTCAGTGCCAGCACCAAATACTCCCAGGTCAGGTATAGTGCAGTCGGATGCAGAGTAAAGACCTCTCTACTCTCTCCCAAGCAATGTACCTCAGCTCCAACCTCATAACAGCAGCCCCAACTGCACCAGTGTGACATTTTCTAATTTCCCACAACAGCCATTTTGTAGCCTTTCTGGGTAAGATTGCCAATTGGTGCCAAATTAGGGACAGTATTACACTTTAAAACCCCCCCAAAATACTGCAGATGCTGGATATCTGAAAACAAAAACAGAAAAAATTGTAAATACTCAGCATCAGTGGGCGTTTACAGGCCTTGGGACTCTTCCTCACAACTAGGAGGTGTAGGGCCATGCCCACTAGGAATTTGATTTCACATAGGACCCTATGAACAGAACAATCCTTCTATACATAGTTATTAGCAGAATTATTTTTTATCATTCTGCATATATGATAAAAACAGCTTTCAAAATGGATGCTTTCCAGATATTTGGCAACAGTCACTAACTCCTTGTTGACTGCAGTTATGTTTAGAAGACGACTCCACTCAGCGGCACTGGGGGCAGTGTGGTCACCCACCTGTCTTGGCTGGGGATGGTGCATGTCCAAGAAAGAGCAAAAGAATAAGGAATACATAAAAAAAAGACAAATACACCCCAATCCAATTCAGTTTTCTTATACGATAAAGCACATGTGATCTCTTATGTTTTCTCACTGGTCCATGGAAGGAACAAGGAAATGAGAGAAATACTGGCAGGGTGATGGAGGCAGAAATGACAAAACATTAAGGGTCAGATTTTGCGGTCAGCGGCGAAGAAACTGCTCCAGCCGTTTGTTACACTTGCACTTGTCCATAGACTTGCTATGGGCTTTTGCACTGGAAGTTCCTGTCAGCCAACTATCTAAAAAGTGCAGCGCTCTCTACAGAGCATCTAGGACCTGTGTGAACAAGGAAAGCTGCTGTGTACCTCCTTAATCCATCAGATTGAAGAATTGTTAATGAGCAGTGCAGTGTCTGAACCAGGAAGTATCAATTAGAATATTGAATTCAGTATCAAATTAAGAGAAAGGAAATGTAAAAAAAAGTTTTATTTAAATTTTAATTAAAAAAAAAACTCCAACAATAATTAAGATCTGAAGGAATAAGACTCCAGATTTAGTTATTTTTCAGTGCCAGAGAGGTTGTTTGGCAGTAATTAAGATTTACCACGCCATTAAAAGGGTGCTTACACTGGAATGGACAAGTCCTCATTTTTTCTGGCGAGTTTAGTCCGTATGTATGAGATAAGTACAGCAACTTCATGGTGTGCAATGTATTTGAGGAGCCAGACAGCGAGATTCCATTCCTGGGAAGCTTTGGTTAGGGACATAGGAACAGGAGTAAACCATTCAGTTCCACCATTCAGTGAGGTCATGGCTGATCTGTATCCTTACTCCATCCACCTGCCTTGGCTCCATATTCCTTAGTACACTCGGCTAGCAAAAATCTATATATCTCCAATTTGAAATTATTAATTGAGCTAGCATCTACTGCTTTTTGTGGGAGAGGGTTCCACACTTCTACCACCCTTTGCGTGAAGAAGTGTTTCCTAACTTCTCTCCTGAATGGCCTGGCTCCGATTTTAAAGTTGTGTCCCCTTGTCCTAGACACCCCAACAGCAGAAAAAGTTTCCCTCTATCAATTCCTTCAAAATCCTTAAACAGCTCAATTAAATCACCCCTTAACCTTCTATATTCCAGGGAATACAAGCCTAGTTTATGTAATCTCTCCTCATAATCTAACCCTTGGAGACCTGGTAATATTCTGATGAATCTGCGTTGCACTCCTTCCAAGGCTAATATATCCTTTCTAAGATGCAGTGCCCAGAACTGTACATAGTATTCCAGATGTGGTCTAACCAGGGCTTTGTATAGCTGTAGCAAAACTTGCTCCCCTTTATATCCTAGCCTCAAAATATAAAGGCTAACATTCCATTAGCCTTTTTGATTATTTTTTGTACCTGACATTTTAGTGATCTGTGTACATGGACTGCTAAATCTCTTTGCACCTCCACTGTTCCTAGCTTTTCACCATTTATTTTTACACCTCATTTTTGTTCCTGTTAAATCTCCAATGCTGTATACTTTCTTCCTCAGCCCTGATGCAGAAGGGATTCACCTTTAAACCATTGCTATAGTGTGTCTTAAATTTGAAGCTGCACTTGTGATCAATGGGCCCGATCATAACTCAGAGGTGGGTTCTGAGCGCGGGCGTGGGGGTGGGGAGGATAGCGGGAGTGAAACTCGGAAGAAATTTCGGCACGTTGGAATCTCCGATTTCCACATGGATAGCTAATTATCATTTTACTTCTGGGTTTCATGTCTCCAATGTGTGTTAGCAGGTGTGATGCACACTCCCGCATGAAGCAATCTCAACTTGACTATTTAATGAGCCAATTCAAAGATGGAATTTGGAGGAGTTGGGATTCGGAAAACTTACAAGATGGACTCAGGACATTCAAAAGCTGAGCCATGTATTAATGATGCCTCATTTGATGTATTGCTGGGTGCAGTAAGGAGCAGAAAGGAGACAATTTTCCACAGCAAAGGGAAGAAGAAACCTGCTGCTCTCACCAAGAATGTGTGGCTAGAGGTAGCTGAGGAGGTCAACAGCAGGAGTATTATGTCCTGTACCCGGAACTGGTTTAATGACCTAAACAGGTCATGAAAGGTGAGTACAGTTGCAGATTCACCCACATCCTGTATTGCAGACCCCACCCCTCACTCTGTCTTGTCAAGTGTACTCCATCACATCATGCCTCATAGCCACTTAAGTTTCAAGAACACTCATTATTCACTTTCTAACCTCCCCATTTATTCATACACCAATGCCACTCACCCCAATCCTTATGCAATGTGGCAGTACACGCTCGCCTGATAGTCACCCTCACCGAATGCACTACATCCATCGGGTGAAGACATGCCTTACAGACACTCACGGGTCTGTTGTTTCCCCATTGCAGGAGAAGTGAGCACAGAACACAAGGGAGAGGGAGAGGACCAACGGTGGCCCGCCATAGATAGTGCAGCTGAGATCATCAGAGGAAGACGGCCATGGAGATCAGTGGCATATCTGTGTGACCATCGGAGATAGAAAGACTGGGACCTCGCAGCTGCCTGGTGACAGAATTAAATATCTCCGACCTACATCTCTTACAAGACTCAGTCATGTTGGCTTGATTTCAGCAATGAGTGAATTATGACCATCTTAATTATGCCAAGTAGCAACATTTTTACATTGCCATTACTAATTCATATCCGTCTCTTCTCTCCTTCAGTGCCTTCACACGTAGGACAGCAGTCCGGGACTTTCCGGATGACGATTCCTCAGAGGAGCTGATTCCTGCCGAGCAAGTACCGTCACAGGATTCATGCTTACCAGGCACCAGTGCAGACAGGCACACTTTGGTGGGTCCTGTTACACAGTTAGTTGGGTTTTCACTTGGTGACCCACAGTTCACAAGTGAGCACGAGCAGAGAGTGGTGGCCGGGACAGCTGTGGAGAGGCTGCATCGGAGGGCACAACCCTCTCCGAGCTCTGCTCAACTGGGCACAGATGCTGAACCCTGGGGAGCCATCGACGAAAAGGAGAATCATAGAGGGACAGCAGCAAATCTGCGAGGTACTGGTAGTCCTGCCATGCACACTGTCCACAGTAGCAGACAGAATACAGGGGTCCAGCTAAAGCATTAGTGAATTGATGTCGCAAGTCATTGCGAGAATGCCTTCTTCCATGGATAGACTGGTCTCCTCTGTGGAACTTCAATCATGGCAATCAAATGGGCCCATGCAGGCCATGACCATGGCCATACAGACTTTTGATGACAAAATATCTGCTGCTTTAAACAGGATGACAGATACCTCAGCAATGGTTTTACAACACGCCACTGATCTACACCAAGCTGCTCCCTTGCAGAGAGGTGGGAGTGTTGTGCTGCTGACCTATGAGAGGGATGATGGCGAAAGGGGACATGGAAGTGGGACATGCTGCCTCCTCTCCCGATGGCCGAGTCTTCCCTTGCACAGGTGTAGGTGGAGTAATCTTTGGCAGGGCCCTCACGGGCTCCAACACCCAGAGGTCGTCAGCCAAGAGCATCTCGGCAGTCAGAGCAGGGATCTGAGCAGCCGGCCTCTACCTCTGCTGAAGCTACAGGGATTGCACCATGTAGGCGTGGTAGGCAAAGGAAAAGTAAAACATTGTAGCTCACCAAGGATATGCACATAGGTTTTTGTGAAAATGTTATTAAGTTTCCTTTTTTTAAAATCAAATCACATAAAATTTATTAATTTGCACTACTTTGCCATGTTCACCATTCTTGCCTGCCGAATACCAACTTGGGGTTTCAGTTGCTTGGTGATGAATGTGGAGACATGAATTGACTGAGGCCAATTGGTGGGTATGCATTGAGTGGATGGTTGGTTACAGGACTGCTTTGTGTCACTGGGGGTGGGGTGGGGGAGGGGGCGGGGTATGTGATAGTTACTTTGGTCCAGTATGAATGTCTAACAACCTTCAAGTCAGGGCATCCCGAGCAGCAATGTGAGTGGCTGGTCTGGCATTGGGTGCCCCATCTTCCTCCTTTTCCTCCTTGTCCTCTCCATTGGCATCCTCGTCAGATGATGAGTGATGAGCGGCTTATTCCTCCTCCACCTCTAGTCCTTGCTGCTGTGCTGTGTTGTGCAGAACACAGCACACAATGATTATCCTAGAGACCCTCGTTGGTGAGTACTGAAGGCTGCCTCCAGACCTGTCCAGGCACCTGAAGCACACCTTGAGCATACCGATGACACATCTGGTTATGATATGGCTGTTATGGTAGAACTCTTGGGGTTCATTGGTGGGGTACCTCAGAGGTGTCATCAGAAAGGTTTGAAAGGGGTATCCTTTGTTGCCTAGCAGCCACCCTTTAAGGGTACTTCTAGGTATGAACAGATCAGGATGCTGACGCAACATGAAAGCATCGTGGCATCTCCGAGGGAATCTGGTGCGGACCTGTATGAACATTTTCTTGTGGTTACAGGCTAGCTCAACATTGATGGAATGAAATCCCTTGCGGTTGACGAATAGTCCTGGTTGATCTGGAGGTGCTCGGATTGCCACATGTGTGTAATCGATGGCACCCTGTACCCATGGGAAGCTAGCCAGAGACGCGAATCCAAGTGCCCGCTCATTCTGTCTAATGTCATCACAGGGAAGTTTACATAACTCCTAGCCCTGCCAAACAATCCATCCATCACCTGCCTTATGCATTTATGTGCAGCCGACTGGGAGACAGACCCTCAGTAGTCTCTGGTAGCAACCTGGAATGAACCAGAGGCAAAAAAGTTGAGGGCGGTGGTGACTTTCATAGCCACTGGTAATGCGTGGCTACCAGGTCCAGTAGGGAGCAGGTCTTCTTCTAGGAGGCTGCACATCTCTGTGGCCACCTGATGTGACATTTTCAACCTCCAGAAGCTCTTCCGAGAGGTCAAGGAAGCTAAGCCTCTGTCTCTATACTCTGTTACATGGGCAGTGCCTTCTGTGAACTTGATCTCTCTGTTGCTCCCTTCCCTGTTGTCCACCTCTCTGTTGTCCATCTGTAGCTCCCTCCACAGCACGCCCCTGCTGCTGATGATGCTGGTTGTCTTCCTCGTCTGAAGTCCAATCTAAAGCAGCCATGGCACCGCCCATCCTGATGTTCTGTGTGAAGGCTTCCAAACTGTACATATAAGTCTCTCACAACAAGTACTGTCACCAAACCATTTCCCAGAGGGAACTGAGAAAGCAGCTGTGAGCACTGAGCCTTTATTAATCTTGGGACTCCTGACCTTTAATAGCTCCATAAAGTGCCGCTCAATCTTGCCTCCATTTTAATGGCGACTTTCCCAAACCCCGGGAAACCTGTGCAGGAAGCGTTAAGTTCAAATTGTGGCGAAAATCTCATAATTGACCCTAATTTAAATATTAAAATCACCTAACCTATCTCTCCAGAGGAGGTTACTCACAGCACCCAAACCCTCCGTGGTTAAACAGGAATTGGTGCGTTCGTGGTGGGTTGCATTCTGGTTTTAGCTAATTTAACCACCCACCCCCCAACCATCTCCCGCCCATTGTGGGGGGAGGGGGGTTTAAAATCCCCCCCCCCCCCCAATTAATCCAAAATATATAAAAAATCATTAGAACAAGAACATTTTAACCTGAACTTAAAAAGAGGTCTCTTATCCAGAAGCCCCCCCTTCCCTCCAACCCCACAAGATATGGAACACAATGGGAGCAGTAATTCAGGGAATGGTGTCATATAAACACAGTGCTTCACTCCAGGAAGTCAGAATAATCATCACCAACCCATTGCTTCACGCACGGACTACTTAACATCAATGGACCAATGCGGATATGCACATTGGTCAGCTCAACCGTTCCTAGCACGGCAAGTCTTTCTTCAGTCTGTTTCAAGCTCCATAGCAAGACTCTCCTTTCTCACACATTCTTCCTTCATGGTCTAGGCTGCTAACATCTTCACATTTTCAGTCAGTGTGATTGTTTGATAAACTGAGATGTGTCTTACCAGCCAACCCTTCCCTGGGAAATGGAGTATTTTGCTCTGGCTGATGAGCAGTGAAAGTAAGCTATTCACTCACAATCAAGAGCAGGATTAATTCCACTGGGGGTCTAGTGCCCAACCACTACAGAGACCATACTGCCCCAGCAATGCAGCTCCTGTGGGAGTTTGAGCAATTACATTTTTTTTCTACTTCTTCATCTGGAGCCAATATACATATCTTTGCATCATCACAAGAGAGATTTGTTTAAAATGCATATTTCAACTTCCCCATTGGCTTAGTTAGACAGGCCAGCAGATAAGAAGGTCCCAGGTTCAATCCCCAGTGTTCTGAGTTAGCTGAACTCAGTTGGCACAATGATAGGGGCACCATATTGCCCTCAGTGCCTGTAAAGTCTGTGGGTTATATGGTGAATTAATACACAGACTACAAGAGTAACTTTAACAGGACTTTACTATTCGAAGGTCAGGGCGAATCTGCCCAATAAATCCTTACACAGCACTTATATACCGGTGTGGTCACCACCGGTATTACAGTATACAGTAGCCAAGATAAAGTAGTGCAACCCTTAAAATAGTTCTCTTAAAGGTGGAACGTTACATACACTACAATCCTCCCTTTTTAGGTTAACAATATATACATATTCCCATTAATATAACATCTTAACATATATACAACTTTATGTGAAACAGTTCACAGATTCAGTCTCTCTGGAGGCTTCCGGACTCTGTCCGGATAACGCCTCGGTGGTGTAGTCGTTTTCGGTGGTGTAGTAGGTTCTTCTGGCAAGGTCGATTCGGCTTGAAGGACCGTTTCAGGTTCATCGGATTCCAGTATTACCGGATCGGAGGTAGATGCTCTGGGTATCTCTGCTTCAACATTAGACGTATAGGGTTGTGGAGTAGGTTGGGCCTTTGTGGATGATTCTATGATCTGGTCAACATGGCGCCTTATTATGCTTTCACCAATGTCCACGGTATACATCAACGGTCCTAGCCTTTTTCCAATAGTTCCCGGCTGCCATTTCTCGGTACGGTAGTCCCGGGCCAAAACTTGTTGACCTATCTGAAAGGATCTAGTTGGCCTTTCATTCATGCCTTGAAATTGCCGGTTCTCTATGTCCCTTCTGACGTTTGGCTTAATCAAATCCAGCCGGCATCTTATTCTTCTATTGAAAAACATCATGGCGGGAGTTTGGTTTGTGACCGCATGTGTTGCATTCCTGTACGCCAACAAGAAGTTATCTACCTTATGTTGTAGATTTATGTCTTCATTACCCATGGCCTTTATGGCCTTCTTGAAGGTCTGGACAAACCTTTCAGCTAATCCATTGGTGGCGGGATGGTATGGGGCGGACGTATAGTGCTTGACCCCATTGCTTTTTAAGAACTTCCTGAATTCTTCGGACACAAATTGCGGTCCATTATCAGAACAGATCTGTTCCGGCAGCCCATTCCTGGCAAATATGGTCCTTAATACTGTGATGGCTTTTTCCGTGGTGGTGGAGGACATTTTTATTACCTCCGGCCACTTGGAGTGTGCATCCACCGCGATTAAAAACATTGAGTCCATAAATGGACCAGCAAAGTTGATATGTACCCTTTGCCATGGAGATGAGGGCCACTCCCATGGATGCAGAGGAGCTTGTGGTGGCGCGTTTTGGACCTTCTGGCATCCTAGACAGCTCTTGGTTATTTCTTCGATGTCTCCATCAATACCTGGCCACCACACAAACGCTCTGGCTAGGTTCTTCATTTTCACTCCACCCAGATGCCCCTCGTGAAGCTCCTTTAGTACTTTCTGCTGGAGTTTGGGTGGAATCACCACTCTAGATCCACACATCAAGGTTCCTCGGCACACTGACAGCTGTTCTCTTCTGTGCGAAAATGCTGGCAGCATTGGTTCGCCATGTACTGGCCATCCCTCCACCGTTAAATCGTAGACTCGTGAGAGAGTCGGGTCATTTCTTGTTTCCTTTTCGATCATGGAATTTGTTACTGGTAGACATTCCATTATGGTTGAGTGGAACATCTCCACTGGGTCCACTGTAGTCGCCTCTTCTTCCACTGGCAACAGTAGGCGCGATAACCCATCAGCATTTCCATGCTGTTTGGACCTTTTGTATTCGATGTCATATTGGTGTGCCCCTAGTAGAACGGACCACCTCTGTAGCCTTTGTGCTGTCATAGTGGAAACGGCCTTGTTAGGGTTGAATATGGACACCAACGGCTGGTGGTCTGTCAGCAATGTAAACTTCTTGCCCTGCAGGTAATGATTGAATTTCTTTACTCCCCACACAAGGCTGAGAGCCTCCCTATCTATCTGAGCATAATTTTGCTCAGCGGAGGTCAATGATCGGGACGCAAATGCGACTGGCCTTTCCGAGCCATTTGGTAACTTGTGTGAGAGTACAGCTCCAATACCATAAGGGGAAGCATCACAAGCTAGATGAAGAGGTAGCGTTGGGTTGAAGTGAGCCAACACTTCCTCAGAGGTAATCAACGCCATGCTTCTGCGAAAGGCCTTCTTACAGTCCTCGCTCCACTTCCATGGTACTTCTTTCCGCAACAGAGCATTCAGCGGATGCAGCACCGTGGATAGATTTGGCAGAAACTTATGGTAATAATTAATCAACCCCAGAAATGACCTCAACTGTGATACATTTTCCGGAGCGGGGGCCTTCACGACCGCTTCGATCTTGTCAGGTGACTTGTGCAGCCCCTCTTGGTCAATGACATGGCCGCAGTACGAGATCTGTTTCTGGAAGAACTCACATTTCTGGCGATTAACTCGAAGGCCATATTCCTTCAACCTGGTGAGCACCAGTTTCAAATTTGTGAGGTGTTCCTCCTCGTCTTCTCCCGTAATCAGGATATCGTCCAAGTAACACTGAGTGCTTGGAATACCCTGTAAGACCTGCTCCATGGCCCTCTGCCAAATTGCTGGAGCCGAAGCTACTCCAAAAACCAGTCTATTATATCGATACAAGCCTCTGTGCGTGTTGATTGTGAGATACTGGCGTGACTCTTCCTCGACCTCCATCTGTAAATATGCTTGTGCCAGGTCTATCTTGGTGAAGTGTTTCCCACCAGACAATGAAGCAAAGATATCCTCAATCCGCGGAAGCGGGTATTGTACCGTGTGAAGCACCGGATTAACTGTGATCTTGAAGTCTCCGCAGATGCGGACCTTCCCCGGTCCCCCTGGCTTGTTACTTGATGAAGACTTCATGACGGGAACAATGGGCGTGGCCCACTCACTCCAGTCCACCTTCGACAGTACCCCTGCACGTTCAAGCTCTTCCAGTTCTGCCTCCACAGCAGGTCGTATCGCGTAAGGTACCGATCTGGCTTTGAAAAATTTTGGGCTTGCATGTTCTGCAATCTTGATTTTTGCCTTAATTCCTCTCAGTGTTCCCAGTCCCTGCTGGAATACCTCTTTAGCCTCGTCCAATATTCTGGACAACCGTTCAGGTTTGACATCTTTCTTTCCGAAATCTACCGTCATTGTGTTTAGTGAGTGCCAGTCTATCTTTATTTTCCTGATCCACTCCCGTCCCAGAAGTGGTGGACCTCCCTCGGGTAGTACATATAAGTCCATTCCTTGGTGATCTTTGCCCTTGTGTCTCACCTTGACTTTTATCTTTCCGATGGGGTATACTTTATGCCCCGTGTATGTCTGCAATACTATCTCCGTATCCCGTAGGGGAATATGTTTGAATAACTTTTTGTAATCTTGTTTATTCATGACCGTCAATGCCGATCCGGTGTCCACTTCCATCTTCACTTGGACTTTTGCAATCTGCAGTGTGACCCAGATAGTTTGTCGGTCAGCTTCTTTACTCACATTGTGAATCCTCAGACTACCCAGTTCCTTGCTGTTGGGGTCTGAATCCGAATTCAGTTCATCTGGACTCTTCACAGTCACCTTATGTACCTTTCTGTACTTCTTCTGCGGTGACTTATTGTTGCTGGTCTTCTTTCCTGACCGGCATACTTTAGCTATGTGACCAAGTTTGCCACATTTTCTACATTCCTGGTTTTTAAACCAGCATTGGTTCTGGTCGTGTGTTGTCTTCCCACAACGGTAACATTTCGTTGTACCCGAAGTCATTTGATCCACACTGAGTACCGCTGTCTTCAGCTGCATTTCCGCCGTGCCTCTCGCTGCGGCTTCGTGCGATGCTGCAATAAGGACAGCCTTATCAAGTGTAAGATCGTTCTCTTCGAGCAGTCGCTTTTGTGTTCCTTCCTTCGACATCCCGCACACGAACTTGTCTCTCAGTGCCTCTGTCAGATTTACCCCAAACTGACAGTATTTTGCTAGCCTACGCAGTTCAACCAGGTACTCCGCGTTGCTTTCCTCCTTTAGTTGCGTTCTCCCGTAAAATTTAGCTCGTTCCGCTAACATCAGCGGTGTGGGGTTCACATGATCCTTCAGGACAGCAACAATATTAGCGAAAGACTGATCCGCCGGTTTAGCTGGTGATAGAAGATGCTTCAATAACCCGTATGTCTTCGCACCCATTGAGTTTAGTAAGGTTAGAGCTTTATCATAATTTGCTATCTTATTGACCTTACAATATACCTCGATGCGTTCTACATACGTGGTCCAATCTTCCACATCAGAATCGAATTCGTTGATGTTGCCACGCTTAGGCATCTTCACAATCTTCCTGAGAAACAGCAACGAAATTTTTCTTTAACTTTTTTTTTCCAAAAATGGCGGTTTCCCGCGCTTGTCTTCTTCCCCGCCCACTTTCAAAATGGCGGTTTCCCGCTCCTGTCTTCTTCTCCGCCTACTGGCGGGAGGGGTAAGCTTTTCCCTCGGGCGACGACCGCTGGCTTTCGGGGTTCGCAGCCTGCGCGCCGGCTTCAGTGCATTCTTTGTTCCCTTTTCTCGGCAGGGCAACCGGCGCTGGGGACAACCCGTTGACGGTGAACAGTTCCAGCCGCTGGCTGAATCTCCTCGGTCTCCCTCGCTCGGCTCTGTCTCTCCCGCTCGCTCGGGCTCTGTCTCTCCCTCAGCGGCTTCCAATCGCGCCTCCCAGCCCTCTCGCAGTCTGGTCCTTTCCTCCCCCGGCTGCGGCTGAGTTCTCCGCGGTTTCTTATTTTTATTTCTTCCCACGCCTTACGATCCCGGTTGCAGCGCCTCGCGGCCTCGGTAGCTGCCCGGCCTTTCGCCGGTCGCGGTCGAGCTGTCTCACGACGCTGTTGCGTCTCCCAGCCCGCTTGTAGCCCGGTCTCTCACACCGGCTGCGTTCCCGCTTGCACCGCGGCTTCCGTGCCCCACGCTGCCCCAGTCTCAGCGCCTCTGGGCCCGACTTCTGTCCGGCTCCTTTCCCCCCCGACCGTGGTCGAGCTCACCGCCCTTCCTCCGTTCTTTTTTTTAATTTTCCCCCTACTCACAGTCAATGTGGCCGACTTGCTTCTCGTGGCTGATCGGCTCACTCACCACCATGGCAGAAGGGACGATCACTGCCTGTTGCTGATGGAAGGCTTCGTGTCTGAATTCTTCCTTCTTCCTTGCTCTGCAGACTCGAGTCTTCTCTCAGCAGAATGACGAGGGCGGGTGCCTCCTCTCGACGCTCGTTAACTGCTTCGGATGTATCGCTGCCGCAGGGTAAGATCGAACTCGTCGCCACTGTAAAGTCTGTGGGTTATATGGTGAATTAATACACAGACTACAAGAGTAACTTTAACAGGACTTTACTATTCGAAGGTCAGGGCGAATCTGCCCAATAAATCCTTACACAGCATTTATATACCGGTGTGGTCACCACCGGTATTACAGTATACAGTAGCCAAGATAAAGTAGTGCAACCCTTAAAATAGTTCTCTTAAAGGTGGAACGTTACATACACTACAGTGCCCTGTGCTACGAAAGTAAATCAGTCAGGATTTCCACTTTATTTGCCATCTATTGGACTTCTACTCAAACACATTAGTTCCTAATATCACACAACACAATTTCAACCCTTCTGTTTAAATATGGCATAATACCAGGACCCATATGCACCCTGTCTTTTGCCCACCCATCCATACCTTCTCAACTGTATAGACAAAAATCGACTTACCTGGAGATGTCAGACAGCAGTATACACCTAGCTAAGATTCAGCAGCAAGCTACATACTGGAATCTGATCAACAGCCAAACTCCAGGACTGGCATGGCACTCAAACTGCCTGTCAAGATCACTTCAGCTCTCAATTTTTATTTCTCAGGCTCATTCCATGCCATTACAGGGAACATTAGCAGCATCCACCAATCCACAATGCACAGATATATCAAATGAGTGAATGATGCATTGCTTACTAGAGTTAGGGACTTCATTACCTTTCCCATAGACAACTGGCATGAAAAGGCACTGCACTTCTCTTCAAATTGCAGGATTGCCCAAAGCCCAGGGCCAGAGCAGCGGAGCATTGCGGGAGAGGCCCGGAATGAATATAAACAGCGCAGGAAACATGAGTGGCGGCAGTGGAGTATCGCATGAGAGGGCCGGAGCGAGTTTAATACAGGGTGGGGAACATGAATGGCAGCCATGGAGTATTGCAATAGAGGTCCAGAGCGGATATAAAGAGCCCGGAGCTGACCAAGGTTCCGTGGAGCAGAAGGCATTCCAAGGGGGGAGGAGCAGAATAGTAAGGTTGTAGTTATAGGGGATTTGATAATCAGGGAGATAGATAGCATCCTCTGCAGTCACGAACAACAGTCCCAAAAGATGTGTTGCCTACCTGGTGCCAGAGTAAGGGATTTCTTGAAGCAGCTGGAAAGGGAGTTGGGTGGGGGTGGGTGTAGAACACACTATTTGCTGTAAAAGTTGACCAAATGTTACCATCATGCTTCGCGAGGACAAAGACTGGTTGCTGTGAGAACTTTGCAAAATAAATTGTTTGACGTGTAAGCTGTAAAAGCTGCCAATTGTATTTCAACAGAAATGGAAAACAAGCTTATTGAAGTTCTGTGGGAACAGACTATTGACTGTGAAATCTGTGCAATAACAGAAACATCTTCAGACTATGGAAGTTACTGTTATGTTCATAAATAAATAGACGTTTTCATTATGAACAGCTAGCTTGTGCTAGACATTTATTCAGCCATGTGGACTAGTTTACAGGCATCCATCTTGACTACTGCCTTGTGGGTAGCCCCTTACTAAACATACAGCTCCACCTAGTGTACCATTCTAGAATGACATGTTACTGATCATTACATCCCCCTTCCTTAGAGGTTAAACAAAATCAATATCAATCAATCATAACGACATGAACATCTTCACAACAGTCAACACATTTTCAAAGCTTTACTTTATGAACTCTAAGCTTTTCATTCTTTTATTATAGTTTTCTTTGTACTCAAAGATTAAGTCTATCAGGCTTTTTTACTTCACGTGTGGATCTTCTCAGCACAGGTAAGTCTGATGTGTTTGCATGAGAGCCTGTATGTGTGTTTGTGTTAGATTGTTCTGGTGGTGAGTGACAAGATTCAGTTGCGGCATTGTCATGGATTTGCTCTTGGATAGTTTCTTGTGTTTTCAGGAGGGAACGGCGGTTCCTCCTGAGAATCTGTCCTTCCTCAGTTCTAACAGTGTATGACCTTGGTCCTACTTCCTCAAGAACTGTAGCTTTCCTGTTCCATGCATTTGGATCCTCAATCCTGACAACATCATCCCTTGTCAATGGTTTCAGAGTTTTGGATGACTTGTCATAGTGTGATTTCTGTTTCAGCTTTAACAGTTGAAGTCTCTGTCTTAGTTACTTACTCTGCTTTTCTTTTGCACAGCAGGGTAGCGTGGTGTGCAATTTGCGACCCATTAGGAGTTCAGCAGGTGAAGAACCATAGTCTAAAGGGGAGGCTCGGTAGCTCAGCAGGGCGAGATAAGGATCAGACTTGCTTTCTGTTGCTTTCTTCAGTAGCTGTTTGAGAACTTGAACACCTTTCTCTGCCTTACCATTTGACTGAGCAGAGGACTGGATGTGATGTGTTGAAAGTCATAATGTGCTGCAAACTGTTGCCACTCCTTACAGTTGAAGCATGGACCATTGTCGCTAACGGCAATCCTGGGAATTCCATGTCTGGCGAAGATGGGTTTAACATGCATTATGACACTGCTTGCTGATGTGCTTGAGAGCAGCGCCATCTCAGGATAGTTAGAATAGTAGTCAATCACTATTAGATAGTCTTTATCATTCAAATGAAAGAGGTCCATACCAACCTTTTGCCATGGTGCTGTTGGTATGTCAGCTACTATCATTGGTTCCTTTGCTTGTTTGTTTTGGTGTTTCTGACATGTCTCACATTCGCCTATCATGTTCTCAATGTCCTTATTTATGCCAGGCCAATAAATAGTGTCTCTTGCTCTCCTTTTGCATTTTTCAATTCCGAGGTGTCCCTCATGAATCCTTTCGAGCATGTCTCGACATAGAGCCTGTGGAATGACTATTCTGTTCTGTTTTAGTAATAGTCCACTTGCGACACTCAACTCTGACCTGATGTGATAGTACTTTGGATAGGAACCTTTTGGCCAACCATGATGAATGTTCTCTATTACTGTTTGTAACACTGTATCTTTTACTGTTTCTTCTGCTATTTGCTTTGATTTTGTGTCTGACATGGGCAGCGCAGCAGTGACCATACTCACATGAACATCCACGTCTTCCTCAGTAGAGCTCACATGACTCATTGTGGATGCTCGGGATAGTGCATCTGCTAACACTGTGTTTGCCTGGTGTGTAGATCAGTTCAAAGTCATATCTTTGCAGCTTCATCACGAGTCGTTGAATCCTTGGAGACATTCAGATTTTTTTTAATGATGGCAACCACTGGGCAGTGGTCTGTCTCAACTGTGAAGGTGGGAAGTCCATATATGTAGCCATGGAACTTTTCTAGTCCAACTACCAAGCCTAGACATTCCTTTTCAATCTGGGCGTATCGACACTCAGAATCAGTCATAGACCTGGAGGCATAGGCAACAGGCTTCCAATCTTCACCCTCTGCTTGTAGCAAGACCGCGCCTAGGCCATCTTTTGATGCATCCGTTGACACTTTGATTCTCTTTGTTGGGTCAAAGAAGGTGAGTACAGGTGTGGTTGTCAGCACTGTTTTGAGGTTCATCCACTCTTGTTCATTTGTTTTATGTAGCAGGTCTTGCAGACAGGCTGTCTTGGCTGACAAGTTAGGAATGAACTTTCCAATGAAGTTTATCATCCCCATGATGCGTAGCACTCCTTTTTTGTCAGTGGGTCGGGGCATGTTGAGTATGGCGTTTACTTTTTCCATATCTGGCTCTATTCCTTTACCAGATAGATTATCTCCTCGGAAAGTGACTTCCTGGACGCCAAACTGACACTTGGCTTTGTTGAGCTTCAGTCCATTCCGGCGTATGCTCTGTAGCACTTTAGTCAGTCTCTCATTGTGTTCTTTCAGTGTGGAGCCCCAGATGATGATGTCATCAACATAGACCCGAACTCCATCCAGACCTTCAATTATGTGTTGCATTGCGCTATGAAAGATTTCAGATGCAGATATTATCCCAAAAGGCATTCTGAGGAAACAATACCTGCCAAATGGTGTGTTGAAGGTATAGTATTTGGTGCTCTCTTCATCCAGTTTTAGTTGCCAAAATCCTTGTGAGGCATTGAGCTTTGTGAAATATCTGGCACCTGACATTTCACTGGTGATTTCTTCTCGCTTGGGAATCTGGTAGTGTTCACGTTTTATGTTTGCATTTAAGTCCTTTGGATCCATGCATACTCTTAGATCATTGTTCTTTTTCTTTACACATACCATGGAGTTAACCCAGTCTGTTGGCTCTTCGACTTTCCTGATGACTCCTAGTGTGCTCATTCTGTCCAGTTCTTTCTTGAGCCGGTCACGCAGGGGTGCTGGAACTCTCCATGGAGCATGTACCACTGGCTGAGCATCCTGCTTTAGCTGGATCTTGTAAGTGAATGGTAGAACTCCAAATCCTTTGAACACATCCTGGAAATTACTCACTACAGAATCCACTGAGTCATCTGGTCTGCTTATTGCAGTTTATACGGTAGACTCTCTTGACCAGTTCTAAGTCCTCACAAGCTTTGTCACCTAGTAGTGAATCAAGTCCTTTAGCCACAACAGAAAACATGAGATGATGCACTTTGTCTTTGACTGTCACTTTAAGTCTGCATACACCTAAGCTATCTATTTTCTGTCCATTATAGTTCTTCAGTAGTACTGACTTCTTCTGTATTTTGGGCTTTTCTTTCATATTTTTAATGTCACTCATACTGATTAAGTTTGCTTTTGCCCCAGTGTCTAGTTTCAATGTAACTAATGCTCCATTTATCTGCAGTGACATTATCCATTTGTCCTCTTTTACTGCATTAACTTTATGTTCAGCATTGTCCATTCCTGAGGGCTGCACATTTTCTGTATCCTTTTCTATATTGTCACATGACACCATTCTTACAAAAAATGTCTCACTTAAATCAGTGTCCTCAATCACATTGACTTATTGCCCTTTCTTTGTTTTTACTTTTGAAAAGCATTGTTTGGCAAAGTGATTCTTTCCATTACATTTTGTGCACATTTTTCCAAACGCTGGGCATTGTCTTGACTGGTGCTGGTAACCACAGCATTTACAATTAAAAATTCCATCCTCCGATTGCTTTGCATTTCTGTTCTGCCCTGTTTCTTCCCCTTGTAGGACACAGCACCGACAGCAGCACAGTCACTCATTACAGTCGCATTATTATTAATTTCACTGAAAGTTTTCGCGTGCTTCTGAGCTAGCTCACTGGCATGGCATATTTTCACAGCATCCTCCAATGTTAGTTTGGTTTCTCTCAACAAACGTTCCCTGACTTTTTTATCATGAATACCAAACACAATCTGGTCACGAATCATGCATGATTTCAGTTCAGAGAAATTACATGTCTGTGTTTTCAGTTTCAGATCAGTCACAAAGCTATCAAAAGTCTCATTTTGCTGCTGTGTCCGTGAACGGAACACGTACCTCTCATAGGTCGCGTTCTTTTTGGGAGAACAATGTGTATCAAACTTCTTTAGCACATCGTCCATTTTTTCTCTGTCCTCCTCTTGATCAAATACAAACGTATGAAATACCTCTATTGCCTGCGGGCCTGCAACCATGAGCAGTAACGCTATTTTCCTTGCGTCTGGCATCGTACCGAACCCGATGGCAGCAATGTCGAGTTCGAATTGTTGTTTGAAAGTCCGCCAATTGCAGTCGACATTCCCCATGAGTTTCAAACCCTCCGGTGGCTTCAAATTCTCCATGTCGCATTTCACAATATTCAGCAGATATTACCACTTCTGGTACAATGTTATGTTCATAAATAAATAGACGTTTTCATTATGAACAGCTAGCATGGGCTAGACATTTATTCAGCCATGTGGACTAGTGATGTGCCAAATAACGGCCTGAATCCAAGAGGTTAAACCTTAAAACTAAAGGCTTTTATTAAGTAAGAACATGGCATCAAGTTAACACAGGGCAACATCATTCATCACCGACCCAGCCCTTATGAGTAAGACCCAGCTCTTATAAGTAAGACTCACACCAATCTGGAGAATCCAGAGGGGCAGGGCTAGGGAGGAGCATTAGTGGTTACACCTGTAGAACATTCCAGACATTAACAAGTACAACAACAACAGACAATACAAATGCCAGAACACAGAGTTATTTCATCACATTCACCCCCTGCTATAGATTCAGTCTGTCAGGAGGTCTGATAGTCCTCTGGGAATGACATAACTCTTGCTGAGGCCCCTCCCGGAGTACTAACTCCGATTCATTCGAATTCCCAGAATCATCAGTGTTTTCCACACTGAGGGTTTGTGTCTCTGAAGGTCCAATACCACGATTGAAAACTGTACTCTCAGAGTCGAACTCTTTTCGAGCTCCAGCTGGTGCAAGATTTTTAATAGAGACCGTATCCTCTCGCCCATCTGGATATTGAATGTACGCATACTGTGGATTAGCATGGAGGAGCTGTACGTCCTCCACCAGTGGATCAGTCTTGTGGCCTCTCACATGTCTGCGCAACAGCACAGGGCCCATGGTCGTCAACCATGCGGGTAACAATACTCCATTAGTAGCTTTTCTTGGAAAACTAAACATCCTTTCATGAGGGGTGGCATTCGTCGCTGTACACAAAAGAGACCTTATGGAATGCAGCACGTCTGGTCGGCAGGCCTCGCGACTTCAGAGACAGTACGATAGCCTTCCACACTGTCGCATTTTCTTTCTCGACCTGCCCATTACCACAAGGGTTATAGCTGGTAGTTCTACTCGTTGCAATCCCTTTCGATAGCAAAAACTGTCGCAATTCTTCGCTCATAAAGGAAGAACCCCTATCACTATGTATATAGTTAGGCATGCCAAACAAGGAAAACAGTTGGCAGAGGCATTTAATTACAACAGCACTAGTCACATCCAGACAGGGGATAACAAAAGGGAACTGAGAGTACTCGTCTATAATATTAAGAAAATAGACATTACGGTCGCTCGATGGAAGGGGACCTTTAAAATCGAGACTCAAACGCTCAAATGGTCGAGTTGCTTTAATAAGATGAGCTGGCTCGGATGGCTTATAGAAGCTGGGTTTGCATTCAGCACAAACACGACAAGTTCTAGTCATTGTCCGGACCTCCTCAATAGAGTAGGGTAGATTGTGGGACTTAATGAAGTGGTTCATTCTGGTAACCCCAGGGTGGCAAAGTGCGTCATGGAGACTTTGAAGCTTATCTATACCTAGACTAGCACATACTCCTCATGACAAAGCATCCGATGGCTCATTGAATACTCCAGGCCTGTACTGAATATCATAGTCATATGTTGACAGTTCTATTCGCCATCTTAAAATCTTATCATTTTTGATCTTGCCTCTCTGCTTAGTATTGAGCATAAAGGCCACAGATCGCTGGTCAGTAATGAGCGTAAAACGTTGGCCAGCGAGATAATGTCTCCAATACCTGACTGCTTCGATAATCGCCTGTGCCTCCTTTTCCACTGAAGAATGTCGAACTTCTGGTCCTTGCAATGTACAAGAGAAAAAAGCTACTGGTCTACCAGCTTGATTAAGAGTTGCTGCCAACGCAAAATCAGATGCATCACTTTCCACTTGAAAAGGGATCTTCTCATCCATGGCACATACCACTGCCTTCTCAATGTCCCGTTTGATATTAAAGAAAGCCTCCTGAACTTCCACCGATAGCGGAAAAGACGTTGACTTAATAAGAGGTTGGACTTTATCTGAGTAGCTAGCCACCCACTGGGCATAGTACGAGAAGAATCCCAGACACCTTCTTAAAGCTTTTACAGTGTGAGGTAAAGGTAATTCCTTAAGTGGGCGTAATCTTTCAGGATCTGGCCCGATTACCCCATTCTCCACAACGCAACCAAGAATACACAAGCGTGTAGTATTGAAGGTACACTTGTTTTCGTTGTAGGTCAGGTTTAACCTCTTTGCAGTCTCTAGGAACTTCGCGAGATTTTGATCATGCTCCTGTTGGTCGCGCCCACAGATAGTAACATTGTCCAGGTATGGGAATGTTGCTTCCAACGCATATCCATCCACCATACGATCCATCTCCCATTGGAAGACGGATACGCCATTTGTCACTCCAAAGGGCACCCTAAGGAATTGGTACAGGCGCCCATTAGCTTCGAAGGCCATATAAGGTCAGTCTTCTATTTTAATGGGGAGTTGATGATAGGCAGACTTTAAATCAATGGTGGAGAACACGCGGTACTGAGCTATCTGGTTCACCATCTCAGAAATACGAGGCAAAGGATAGGCGTCTAATTGGGTATACAAGTTTATAGTCTGGCTATAATCGACCACAAGTCTTTTCTTTTCATTAGTTTTAACCACCACCACCTGGGCACGCCACAGGCTATTACTGTGTTCGATGATTCCCTCCCGTTGAAGCCTTTCCACTTCCTCTTTTATAAATTTTTTATCTTCTGAACTATACTGTCGACTCTTAGTCGCTATGGGTCTACAATTAGGAGCAAGGTTCATGAACAAAGAAGGCGGACTTACTTTTAAAGTAGAAAGGCCGCAGACTGTAAGCGGAGGCTGGGATCCACCATATGTAAGGGTGACGCTCTCATGCTGACACTGGAAATCCAAGCCTAAAATTAAGTTCACACACAACTGAGGTAATATGAGGAGTTTAAAGTCCTTATACTCCATATCCTTAACGGTCAATGTGACTTTACAATATCCAGTTACCTCCGAAGTAAGAGACTTGGACGCCATCATGATTTCACTTTGAGTAGGATACACCTTCAATGAACAGGAGTTAACAAGGTTGGGGTGTATAAAACTTTCAGTACTGCCACAGTCTATCAAACACCCAGTAGGATGACCATTAATCTTGATGTCCATCATAGATTTCGACAAGGAACACGGTATGGTCTGGTCAACCGTAACCGAGGCTAGAGTAAAACGATAGGCGGCAGCAGAAAAGACATCGGGTACAGGATTACCCTTACACACTTTACTAAAATGTCCCCATTTCTTACATTTAAAACAGGTAGCCTCTCTGGCTGGGCATCTTTGCCTGGGGTGTTTAGATTGGCCACAAAAATAACACTTAGACCCATGGGGTACAGCTGCAACAATAGGATTAAATGGAGGCTCCATTGGTGATATGGATGCCTCCATACTCGGAACACACAAGGCTGAAAAAGACGCATGGGCTGATGCATACACTTCTAAATTCTTCTGGGCTACATCTAACGATCGAGCAGTAGCGACGACCGTTTTTAAAACTAACGAGTCATTCTCGAGGAGTCTCTGTCTAATATAATTAGATCGGAGGCCAGATATGAAAGAATCGTGGATGGCTTCTTCCTGATACAATATGGCAGAGACAGCCTTGTAGTTGCAATCCTTAGCCAAAGCCTTAAGGTCCTGCAGGAAATCGTCCAGGGATTCCTCGGGTAATTGCCTGCGAGTAGACAAAAGATACCTGGCGTATACTTCGTTAACCGACTTAAGGTACTGGGCCTTAAGGGCTGCGAGGGCCTCTTCATATGTAGTAATATCTTCAATTATAGAGTAAGTTTGATGACTTACCAAGTTGGTTAGAAGACCCAACTTGTTAACCGTTGGATCGAACGATGCGACGAAGTGTTCAAAACATCGAAGTCAATGTGTAAATTTCTTCGACACGTCTGCCAAATGGGGATCGATATCCAGACGCTCTGGTTTCAAAAATCAATCCATCTTCCAAAAGTTGTTACTTAATAAAATTGATGTGCCAAATAATGGCCTGAATCCAAGAGGTTAAAGCTTAAAACTAAAGGCTTTTATTACGTAAGAACATGGCATCAAGTTAACACAGGGCAACCATCATTCATCACCGACCCAGCCCTTATGAGTAAGACCCAGCTCTTATAAGTAAGACTCACACCAATCCGGAGAATCCAGAGGGGTGGGGCTAGGGAGGAGCATTAGTGGTTACACCTGTAGAACATTCCAGACATTAACAAGTACAACAACAACAGACAATACAAATGCCAGAACACAGAGTTATTTCATCACAACTAGTGTACAGGCATCCATCTTGACTACTGCCTTGTGGGTAGCCCCTTACTAAACATACAGCTCCACCTAGTGTACCATTCTAGAATGACATGTTACTGATCATTACAATTACCTAGCCTTGAAGGCCCACAGTTGCCTAACGGACTAGTGATGAGGGTCTGGGAAACAACTGCCGACCATTATGCCGTATAGTTAGGGGACGTATGCAGTGGGAGGGTTGCCAAATTTTGGGATATAAAAGGTGCTGTTTCAAAATATTCGGGGCTGCAGTCGGGAGAGGCGACCTGGTCAGTTGCCAGTTAAAGTCATATGTTTAGTCACAGTCGAATTGACCACTCGCTGGTGTCGTACATATGTGGTTTTGCTTATAATCACCTGAGCTTAAAGTAAATTATTTTAGATGCTTGCTTGTAATAAGTACATGAATTGAGTACAGTTTGTATTCTGGTAATTACTTGTAGCCTCTTGCTGAATTTTAAGTAAAAGCAGTTTCACAGATTAATTGGATTTTGTGTTGTCTGTTCGATGGGTGTGAACTTTGGAAACTGTTTGACGGGGCGAGGGGCGATTTCCACACCTCTTACGGGGGCGGGGAGTGGGGGCGAGTCCAGTTGTCATGGTCCATGTCCGAACACAGAAAAGGTTCTGCTAAGGGAGTATCAGGAACTAGGAGCTAAATTTAAAAGCAGGACCTCAATGGTGGAAATCTCTGGATTACTACTTGAGCCACATGAAAATTGGCATAGGGATAAACAGATCAAGAAAGCAAATGCATGGGTGACAATCTGTGTGAATATGGATCTCTCACCTTCGGCACATTTGTTCCAGTAAGATCTGTGTTGCCCATTGGAAAAGTGAACTGTCCTGTTGTTGGAATAATTAAATGAAGATATCTGCAATTTCCTATTATGTAATGATTATGCTTTGCTGTCAAACAGTTGTGGCTCGTTAAACTGCTGCAGGCCTTTGAGGCCTATTTGAGAATGTGATTTCCTGACCATTAATGGGTGAACTCCGAATGAGAGGCATTATTGACACTGGGGGCTCGACTTTAATTCCCGAGGCGAGTTGGAGTTGTGTTGCATGGTGGGCGGGTTCGGGAGCCGCTTCCGGCGGGAACAGCTGCAGAGTTGCGATTTTTATTAAAGTACCTTGTTAATTTCATGGAAGCACACTGGCCGGTCCAATGAGTGGGATCGGGTTGGCTGGCCGCCTCTGATGACGTCATAATAGCAGCTGCTTTTAAAGCTGCCATCCAGCCTGAGCCTTTCCATTGTGGTTTCCTGCACTTCTTTTCACAGCTATGACTTCTTCCAGAGGCAAGGCAGCTCCTCGTTTTAATGATGAGTTCCTCCAAGTTCTTGTGGATGCTGTCAGAGAGAGCAGGGAGATTCTTTTCCCTCCTGATCGGAGGAAGCCTCCTCAGCAGACCAAGGCGCCTGGCTGCGCATTGCTCAGGAGGTGAACGCAAGGTGCATTTATGCATGCTCATGGATCCAGTGCCGCAAAAGGTTTAATGATCTGGTGAGAACATCAAAAATGAGTATCCCATCTCACTTGCCTTCACTCTGCTTCCCTTCTCTTCTCATCATCAGCACTCTGCTTTGGAAGCCTCCTCCTTCACATCCCACCTTACTCTTACTTCCCTTGCACCCTTTCCTATCCATCTCTGTCTCTGCACTGAATCACTTCAGCATCCTGCCTATGCACCCTTTAGACTTGCTCTCACTGTCATGCAGTGACAACAACTAAACGCACAGGGAGCTACCTTCCTCTTGGCACCTTACCCCATCTTCGTCTCACTCAAAGCTTCTATGGTAGGGATTAATCACACTCACTCCAGCACTGTGGCTGAAACACCGCTTGTGTCCCTCCTTGCAGGAAAAGATAGCCCACAATAAGAGGGAGAGAGCAATGACTGGAGGAGGAACACCTAACCTAGCCACATTGACTAGTGCTGAGGAGGCTGCAAATGAGATTGTTGGAGGTGGCGAGGACCTGGGAGCGGGCGATGGAGAGACGGGCACACTAGAGGAAGCTGGTGACGCAATAGAGATTCATCCCTCTCAGAATGCAATGGCATATGATGTTTATAGAGAATCGCTTTGTATCATCTGCTCAAAAGGATGTGTCTGCTACATCAATATCAGATGTCTAATTCAAGCCTTTACTCTCCCACAGGACCATCGGGCGCCCCCTCCCCACGATCCAGGACGAAGACCCGGACATCTCCTCAGAGAAACCTGAAGCCTCTGAGGGACCAGCATCACCAGGACTCAGCACACCCAGCACCAGCGCAGCAACGCACCCCTCGGTGGGGGCATCACGAGTTAGAGTAGTGTTGCCACCTGGTCTATCACAGCGCACAAGTGAGCATCAGCAGATGGTGGAGACAGTGACAGCAGTGGAGAGTCCTCTACAGAGGTCACAGGACTCTCCTAGCTTTGCTGAGCTGCATGCAGACGCTGTGCCTCTGGGGCCTTCCAGAAAAAGAATGGTTTGTGAAATACAGGAACAAGTGCAGGTTTCTCTGGAAGGGTTTGCCTCCAGGGTTAGTGTGAGTGTGGAGAGAATGGAGGAGTCCATCTGTAACATCAGCACTGCCGTGGTAGAGGCAATGGCGCATGAACGCACACCGTAGATAGGATGGCTACCTCAGTGGAAAGGATGGCTACGGCCATGGAGGAAATAAGTCGCCAGAGTCAGGAAAACATGGTGACTGTTCAGAATAGAATGACATCTCTGGAGGAGCGATAGGCAGCTACTGAGCAGAGAGACCAGAGCTTCATGGATGTCCTTTTGAGGAGGACTATCAGTGCAGATACAGGTCCTTATGGCCCCCCTGAAGTGCAGCAAGGTGCTCTCCAGCCACTTGCCAGCACTGAGTTGCGGCTGACCCATGAGAGGGATGTTGTTGGCAGGACAGAAGGAAGTGTGGGTTCCTCTCAAAGCGCTCGCACGACCATGCCACTACAGAGCCCTCGGTCAGAGACCCACTTTGCAGAGACAACTGAGATGGTCGTTTCAGTCCCTGCACAGCCGCCGGAACTGAAGAGCCCTCCCAGGCTCCCAAACCCAGAGGACGCCCACCAAAGGCATCTAAGCAGGTGCAGCATCCTAGTCAGCAAGGTGCTTCCACATCTGCTAAAGCCACAGGCGAAGCACCACGTAGAAGCACGCGTAAGAGAAAGATTAAGCACCTATAGTCACAAGGGGACTCATTTGGGTGATGTTTCTTTTTTTCCAGACTGGTGTTGGTATATTTTGTCTTTTGTTAAAGATAAATTATGTCAAACAGTTGATTGTGTGGCCTATGTGTCCTTGGAAATGGCAAAAGCGTATTGAGGGCCCAGGGCGACTTGCATTTGTAATGCTGATGGTAAAAGTGATAGGAAATAAGAGGGTATAGCAGAGATGGAATTATGACGTTGGACAAGTGTCACCTGCAATTACAGATCCATGTGGTGGCCACCTATGGTCGAAGAGTAAGCTAATGGTAGTGTGGCATGGCAGTGTGCATACCCTGGTTGACGGGCAGCAGTGAACTGGAGGGATGCTGCATTGGTCACAATAGGGCATGCAAGGCTCCCCTCGTCCTCCTCCTACTCCTTTTCCCAGGAAGATATGTGGTGAGCCACGCGGCTGCTACTCCCCCAATTATGAGTAACAGGATGAGAGGGCATAAATGTTTCCCATCCCCTTGCTATAGATTTCATTTGAGGCAACAATCTTGCAAGTGTACAGTCGAAGTGACCTGAAATATTTCCATCCATGACACACTGCAGATGGGTGTCAGCTTGAACAGTCAGAAGGTCAGTAGATGTGCAAAATGTTATCCCATACCTGCAACAGCAAAGTTGTTGCATTTGAATGTCAGTCATGTTTCACGGGCGCTTTTAAAGCGTTCCACCAATGCATACAAATCATGTCTTCCAGCAACTCATCTCCTTGAACCTGGCCTGTTTCTGACTAGTCAGGAAACAGTAGCTAGAAGCAGTAAAAGGGAAACCACTATGAAAATAGGATTAGCAAGGCAGTTAACAGGCTGTTGGAGATGGGTCAGTTGTAAGCGGCTAAACAGACACTCAGGAAAATCGGATGGGGGCGGGATGGAGGCGGGTTGGGTGTCTGAAGCCATTTTTCCTGCTTTTTATCCCGATATTCCCAACACACCCGCCTCCTCAGGACTATTAAAATTGAGCCCTGAAGCTCACCTGCCATATGTAAATTAGCCTGATTCCAGTAATAGAGACAGGTGTCCAAATTAAAACCCCAGCCAAAATTGAGACTGTGGTCTGCTGAATTTGTTCATAAATAATTTGATGCAATCGTTCCCTGGCGCCATATAGAACTTACTACCTGCAGCATCTACTGAAAGACAGAAAGGCTTCGAAGGCAGCTCTCCCCATGTGTAAATCCAATGTAGGCAATTAATCGGGCACAATGCTGCCAGTCTGTTAGGGTAACTTTTTATTAAAAATTTGCTTCTGTGAAAGATGGCTGTGAAACGTCTGTACTGCAGCAAATAGAGGATATATGAGAACATAGTCTGCTCTATTTGTGGACCACAAACTATTTATAGAATTAAGGGGTCATTTCACACTTCTACAATTCCATTGGCCAGCTGTGTTTGGAGGGAGTGGGGGTTCAAGAATCTGGGCTACAATGTTGCGGTCCTACCTCTGACTCAAGCTTACTGTGAGTGCAGCTCCCCACTGGGAGTGCTGAATTGTGAAATTATCCCTTAACCTTATTGACATTTCCTGAAACTGCAGCCAGAATCCAAAGCTTAATATGTAATGTGTTAGATCAGGACCAAGACAAAGGAATAGAAACATAGAACATAGGAGCAGGAGTAGGCCATTCGGCCCCTTGAGCCTGCTCCGCCATTCAATGAGATCATGGCTGATCATCCAAATTCAGTACCCTGTCGCTGCTTTCTCCCCATTTCCCTTGATCCCTTTAGCCTTAAGCAATATATCTAACTCCTTCTTGAATGTATTTAATGAATTGGCCTCAACTGCCTCCTGTGGTAGAGAATTCCACAGGTTCACCACTCTCTGGGTGAAGATATTCCTCCTCATCTCAGTCCTAAATGGCTTACCCCTATCCTTAGACTGTGACCCCTGGTTCTGGACTCACCCGCCATCAGGAACATCCTTCCTGCATCTAGTCTGTCTAGTCCTGTTAGAATTTTATAAGCTTCAATGAGATCCCCTCTCATTCTTCTAAACTCTAGCGAATATAAGCCTAATCGACCCAATTTCTCTTCATACATCATTCCTGCCATCCCAGGTATCAGTCTGGTGAATCTTCGCTGCACTCCCTTCATGGCAAGAACATCCTTCCTCAGATAAGGTGACCAAAACTGCACACAATACTCAAGGTGTGGTCTCACCAAGGCCCTGTACAACTGCAACAAGATATCCCTGCTCCTGTACTCGAATCCTCTCGCTATGAAGGCCAACATACCATTTGCTTTCTTAACAACCTGCTGCACCTGCATGCTTACCTTCAGCGACTGGTGCACAAGGACACCCAGGTCTCATTGCACCTCCTCTTTTCCCAATCTATTGCCATTCAGATAATAATCTGGCTTCCTGTTTTTGCTACCAAAGTGGATAACCTCACATTTATCCACATTATACTGCATCTACCATGCATTTGCCCACTCACCCAACCTGTCCATACTGGAGTTTCTCAGCATCCTCCTCACAGCACACTCGCCCACCCAGCTTTGTGTCATCTGCAAATTTGGAGATATTACATCTAGTTCCCTCATCTAAATCATTAATATATATTGTGAATAGCTGGTGTCCTAGCACCGATCCCTGCGGTACCCCACTAGTCACTGCTTGCCACTCGGAAAAAGACCCGTTTATTCCAACTATTTGCTTCCTGTCTGCCAACCAGTTCTCTGTCCAAGTCAGTACCTTACCCCCAATCCCATGTGCTTTAACTTTGCATGCTAATCTCTTATACGGGACCTTGTCGAAAGCCTTCTGAAAGTCCAAATACACCACATCCACTGGTTCTCCCATATCAATTCTACCATTTACTTCCTCAAAAAATTCTAGTAGATTTGTCAAGCATGATTTAACTTTTGTCCAATCTTGTCACTGTTTTCCAAGTGCTCTGCTATTACATCTTTTATAATGGACTCTACCATTTTCCCCACTACCGATGTCAGGCTATAATTCCCCATTTTCTCTCTACACACCACCTTTTTTAAATAGTGGGGTTACATTAGCTACCCTCCAATCCATGGGAACTGACATAATAAAACTCACTATGCACTTGGTTTGAGCATAAAACAAGGCTTTAATCAACTTGTTTTAGAACATGGAGGTCTAGTTGTACTTCACTAGTTCCTTGTCTTACAAAATGTCCCTGGGAAGCTGGGTCACGCTCAAGATAGACGGAGTCCAAGTGAAAATGGAATTGGACACAGGATCAGCCCTAACAGTCATAAACCGAAGGGACTACAAGCGGCTATTCTCACATATACCCTTGAGAGCTACAGAGATTGTCTTGAAGACGCACACAGGGCACAAAGTCTACCCCAAAGGAAAAATAAGGGTGAACGTGATATACAACGGCCAGGAAACACCAAAAATGGACCTATACGTATTGCCAGATGGAGGACCACCACTACTAGGACGTGAATGGATCCGGAAGATACAGTTAGATTGGCATTCCATACAGGCACTGACGGTAGAGGCCAAAAAGGATGACGACGTCACACCTGGACGACTGTCAAAAATGCTAACTGACGCACAAGAAGTGTTCCAGGAGGGACTCGGAATACTAAAAGGCATAACAGCGATGATTAAAATAGAGGAAAATGCAAGCCCAAAGTTTTTTAAGGCCAGACCGGTGCCTTATGCAATCTGCCCAGCCGTCGAAGCAGAGCTGGAAGGTTTGGAACGTTCAGGAGTACTGTCCAAAGTGGACTGGAGCGAGTGGGCTACACCCATCATTCCTGTAACGAAGAGGTCATTGAGTATTACGCCTGGGGAACCAAAGAAGGTTCGCATCTGTGGGGACTTTAAGGTGACAGTGAACCCAGTCCTTCACACGGTACAATATCCGCTTCCGCGGATTGAAGATATTTTCGCCTCGCTATCTGAAGGAAAACGCTTCAATAAGATTGATCTGGCCCAGGCGTACCTGCAAATGGAGGTAGAAGAAGCCTCGAAACAATACCTCACGATCAACACTCACAAAGGTCTCTACCAATACAACCGGCTGGTATTCGGGGTAGCATCAGCTCCGGCTATTTGGCAAAGGGCAATGGATCAAGTCCTGCAAGGGATTCCAGGGACCCAGTGTTATTTGGACGACATCCTGGTCACGGGCGAAAATGACAGTGATCACCTCGCCAACCTGGAGCAGGTGCTCACTAGATTGAAGGAATATGGGCTACGAGATAATCAAATCAAAAAAATCAAATCAACTTTTATTGTCATTGTTAGTGCACAAGTGCAGTACAATGAAATGTAGGCTTGCGGCTCCCGAGAGTGTACATTTACATAAGAACATAAGAACATAAGAATTAGGAGCAGGAGTAGGCCAATCGGCCCCTCGAGCCTGCTCCGCCATTCAATAAGATCATGGCTGATCTGATCCTAACCGCCAATCCACTATCACAGAACCATCTCCTGAATCTAACAGAATTAGACACACGAAATAGGAGCAGGATCAGGCTACACGGCCCCTGGGCCCGCTCCGCTACCCACAGGGCCATGACCGATCCGAACCTAGACTCATGTCCAAATTCCTGCCCGCTCCCCATAACCCTTAATTCCCTTTACTTCTAGGAAACTGTCTATTTCTGTTTTAAATTTATGTAATGATGTAGCTTCTACAGCTTTTTGGGGCAGCATATTCCATGGACCTACCACCCTCTGAGTGAAGTAGTTCCTCCTCATCTCAGTTTTGAAAGAGCAGCCCCTTATTCTAAGACTATGCCCCCTAGTTCTAGTTTCACCCATCATCGGGAACATCCTCACCGCATCCACCCGATCCAACCCCTTCACAATCTTATATGTTTCAATAAGATCGCCTCTCATTCTTCTGAACTCCAATGAGTAGAGTCCCAATCTACTCAACCTCTCCTCATATGTCCATCCCCTCATCCCCGGGATTAACCGAGTGAACCTTCTTTGTACTGACTCGAGAGCAAGTATGTCCTTTCTTAAGTATGGACACCAAAACTGTATGCAGTATTCCAGGTGCGGTCTCACCAATACCTTGTACAACTGAAGCAATACCTCCCTATTTTTATATTCTATCCCCCTAGCAATGAAAGCCAACATTCCATTGGCCTTCTTAATCACTTGCTGCACCTGCATACTAACCTTTTGAGTTTCGTGCACCAGGGCCCCCAGATCCCTTTGTACTTCAGTACTTTTCAGTTTCTTGCCATTAAGATAATAACTTGCTCTACGATTTTTCCTGCCAAAGTGCATAACCTCACACTTTCCAGTATTGTATTCCATCTGCCAAATCTCTGCCCACTTACTTAGCCTGTCTATGTCCCCTTGCAGGTTTTTTATGTCCTCCTCACTCACTACTTTCCCTCCCATCTTAGTATCATCTGCAAACTTTGATATGTTACACTCGGTCCCCTCCTCCAAATCGTTAATATAGATTGTAAAGAGTTGGGGACCCAGCACTGACCCCTGCGGAACACCACTAGTTACTGATTGCCAGTCTGAGAATGAACCATTTATCCCAACTCTCTGCCTTCTGTTAGATAGCCAATCCTCTATCCATGCCAGAATATTACCCCCAATCCTGTGATTTTTTATCTTAAGCAATAATCTTTTGTGTGGCACCTTGTCAAATGCCTTTTGGAAGTCTAAATACACTACGTCCACTGGTTCCCCTTTATCCACCCTATATGTTACTTCCTCAAAGAACTCCAGCAAATTTGTCAAACATAACTTCCCCTTCATAAAACCATGCTGACTTTGTCCTATTAAATTATGATTATCCAAATGTCCTGTTACTGTCTCCTTAATAATGGACTCCAAAATTTTACCTACCACAGATGTTAGGCTAACCGGTCTATAGTTTCCAGCCTTCTGTCTACTGCCCTTTTTAGCAGTTTTCCAGTCTGCCGGGACCTTTGCCGAGTCCAGGGAGTTTTGGAAAATTATTACCAATGCATCCACAATCCCTACCGCCACTTCCCTCAAGACCCTAGGATGTAAGCCATCAGGTCCAGGTGATTTATCCGCCTTGAGTCTCATTATTTTACCGAGTACCACTTCCTTAGTGATTTTGATCGTGTTTAGCTCCTCCCCCCCTTTAGCCCCCTGTTTGTCCAGTGTTGGGATATTCTTAGTGTCTTCTACTGTAAAGACTGATATAAAATATTCATTCAGTGTTTTTGCCATCTCCATATTTCCCACCATTAATTTCCCGGTCTCATCCTCTAAGCAACCAACATTTACTTTAGCCACCCTTTTTCTTTTTATATTACTATAAAAACTCTTACTATCTGTTTTTATATTTTTTGCTAATTTACTTTCATAATCTATCTTCCCTTTCTTAATCAATCTTTTTGTTATTTTTTGATGTCTTTTAAAGTTTTCCCAATCCTCTATCCTCCCACTAGATTTGGCTACCTTATATGCCCTTGTTTTTAGTCAAATACTATCCTTAATTTCTTTACTTAGCCAATTTCTTTACTTAGTCTTTTCTTTTACACCCATTTCTTCTCAGTGGAATATATATTTTTTGGAAGTTGTAAAATAACTCCTTAAATGTACACCACTGATCATGTATCGTCTTACCCTTTAATCTGTTTTCCCAATCCACTCTACTCAATTCCGCTCTCATACCTTCATAGTCTCCTTTATTCAAGCTTAGCACGCTTGTTTAAGATCCAACCTTCTCACCCTCTAATTGAATATGGAATTCAACCATGTTATGGTCACTCATTCCAAGGGGATCCTTTACTAGGACATTTTTAATTAATCCTGTCTCGTTACACAGGACCAGATCTAAGGTTGCTTGCCCCCTGGTCGGTTCAGTTACATACTGCTCAAGAAACCCATCCCTAATACACTCAATGAACTCATCCTCAAGGCAGCCCTGCCCAATTTGATTTGTCCAATTAATATGATCGTTAAAATCCCCCATAATTATAGATGTTCCCTTATTACAAGCCTCAGCTATTTCCTGATTGATACTCCGTCGAACAGAGTTGCCACTGGTCGAAGGCCTATAGACTACGCCCACTAGTGTTTTTTTCCCCTTATTATTCCTTACCTCCACCCAAACTGTTTCATTATCCTGATCTTTTGACCCAATATCATTTCTCTGTATTACAGTGATTCCTTCCTTTATTAACATAGCCACCCCACCTCCCCTTCCTTCCTGCCTGTCCTTCCTGATCGTTAAATAGCCTGGTATGTTTAATTCCCAGGCATTGTCACCCTGCAGCCATGTTTCTGTAATGGCCACAAGATCATACCCATATGTAGTTATTTGTGCCATTAACTCATCTATTTTGTTACGAATGTTACGTGCATTCAGATCGAGAGCTTTCAAAGATTTAGATTAAGACATTTAAACATTCAACATACATTTGGCTTGTAATACATTAACATAAACATAACCATAATAAAGTGCATTGGCAGATGTGCAGGCTTTAGAGTTTATTTGTGGAGTTTTTCCACAAATGCAAGTTTTTCCAGAAGCAGATCTCGTATTGTGGCAACGTTATTGATGAAGAGGGGTTACATAAGTCCCCTGAAAAGATTGAGGCAGTAGTCAAGGCTCCAGCACCGGAAAATGTGTCACAACTGAGGTTGTTCCTCGGGCTGGTGAACTACTACCATAAGTTCTTACCAAATTTGTCTACAGTATTACACCCACTGAACACCCTACTGCAAACAGGGGTACCATGGAAGTGGAATGACGAATGTAAACGAGCTTTCCAGAAGTGCAAAGAATTGATCACATCAAAAGAGGTGTTGGCTCATTTCAACCCAGCACTACCAATTCGGTTGGCGTGTGATGCATCACCCTATGGTATTGGAGTGGTGCTGTCGCACAAATTCCCAGACGGGTTGGAGAGGCCAGTAGCCTTTGCGTCTCGGTCACTAACCTCAGCCGAGCGCAACTACGCCCAGATTGACAGGGAGGCCCTCAGCCTAGTATGGGGAGTAAAAAAGTTCAACCACTATCTGCACGGGCAGAAGTTCACCTTGCTGACTGACCACCAACCATTTGTCTCCATCTTTAATCCAAAGAAGGGCGTTCCGGTGATGACTGTGCAACGGCTACAAAGATGGTCCCTTTTTCTAGGCGCGAACCAATATGAAATAGAGTATAAGGGCACGAAACAGCATGGAAACGCTGATGGGCTATCATGCCTGCCACTGCCTACTGCGGAGGAAGCACCAGCAGTGGACCCTGTCGAAATATTTTATTCGTCTATAATTGAACGCTTGCCAGTAACTAACGCGGATATAGAGAAGGAGACCCGAAATGATCCGACACTGTCTCGGGTATATGATTTGACGGTGAAGGGATGGCCAACACATAGCAACTCACTGTTGCCAGCATTGTCATCCAGAAGAGAACAGCTGTCAGTATGCCAGGGGACCTTGATGTGTGGATCCCGAGTGGTAATTCCACCCAAGTTAAGGGAGAGAGTGCTCAATGAGCTTCATGAAGGCCATCTGGGAGGGGTGAAAATGAAAAGCCTCGCTAGGGCTTATATGTGGTGGCTGGGAATCGATCAACAAATCGAGGACCTAACAAAGAGCTGCTCAGGATGCCAGAAGGTCCAAAATGCACCACCACATGCCCCTCTACACCCATGGGAGTGGCCCTCCTCTCCATGGCAACGGGTGCATATTGATTTTGCTGGTCCATTCATGGACTCAATGTTCTTAATAGCAGTGGATGTGCACTCGAAATGGCCTGAGGTGATCAAAATGTCCTCCACCACTACGGAGAAAACGACTGCAGTCCTACGGACCATATTTGCCAGGAATGGCTTGCCAGAGCAGATTTGCTCTGCTAACGGACCACAGTTTGTGTCCGAAGAGTTTTGGAAATTTATGAGAAGGAATGGAGTAAGGCATTACACATCCGCCCCGTATCATCCAGCCACAAATGGATTGGCTGAGAGGTTCGTACAAACCTTTAAAAAGGCAGTAAGGGCCATGTGCGATGACGACATTCCACTGCAGCATAAGGTGGACAATTTCCTGTTAGCCTACAGAAATGCGACACATGCAGTTACCAACCAGACCCCGGCCATGATGTTCTTTAACCGAAGGTTGAGATCTCGTCTGGATTTGCTCCGACCAAATGTACGAAGAAATGTTGAGAATAAGCAATTCCAGCACATCAATGAGAAGCCGACAAGGAGCTTCAATGTAGGACAACCAGTCTTGGCCCGCGACTACCGAACAGAGAAATGGCAACCAGGGACAATATGCACACGGCAGGGGCCACTAATGTACACAGTGGATGTTGGGGAGAACATTGTGAGACGCCATGTTGACCAGATTCTAGCGTCACAGGAACGAGTCAACCCCATGTCTCGCGTACCTGGTGATGAACCCAACATACCGGTAGCATCTACCCCAGAAACAGTAGCATCGGAAACTGATGAACTAACCGACAACAGGGGGCCAGAATCACCTCCGCACCAAGAACAAGACACTCAGGAAAGGCGCTATCCAGAAAGGATCAGGAAGCCGCCCGAAAGACTGAATCTATAAATGGACTATTTCAGTTAATGTGCATGTTAAAAGTTTTAACTGTTATTTGAATGTTATGGTACTGTTAATCTAAAAGGGGAGGAATTGTAGTGTATGTACCTTTAAGAAAGAACTACTTTTACAGCTCCTGTTTACTGTAGTACCGGCAGTGACCACACCTGTATATAAGCCCTGAGCAGGGATCTGTACTGTTAGTTTTTAGACTACCCTCATCCAGTAAACACCTGTTGATTGTTGATCTGCAGTCTCTGTCTATTTATTGAAGAGCACCATACCTTAAGATTCACGGATTTAACACACCTCATACCATCGTAGTTTCCTTTATTTAAATTCAGCACCCTAGTCTCTGATTCAACTACGTCACTCTCCATCTTAACGAAGAATTCTATCATATTATGATCGCTCTTCCCCAAGGGACCTCGCACAACAAGATTGCTAATTAATCCTTTCTCATTACATAATACCCAGTCGAAGATGGCCTGATCTCTAGTTGGTCCCTCGACATATTGGTCCAGGAAACCATCCCGTATAAACTCTAGGAATTTCTCCTCCACAGTATTGTTACTAATTTGGTTAGCCCAATCTATATGCAGATTAAAGTCACCCATGATAACTGCTGTGCCCTTATTGCACGCATCTCTAATTTCCTGTTTAATGCCATCCCCAACCTCAACATTAGTGTTTGGGGGTCTGTATACAACTCCCACTAACGTTTTCTGCTCCTTGGTATTTCGCATCTCTACCCATACAGATTCCACATCATCAGAGCCAATATCCTTCCTTACTATTGTGTTAATCTCCTCTTTAACCAGCAACGCTACCCCACCTCCTTTTCCGTTTTGCCTGTCCTTCCTGAATATTGACTACCCCTGGATGTTGAGTTCCCAGCCTTTGTCACCCTGGAGCTATTTCTCCGTAAGCCCAATTATATCGTATCCGTTTACATCTATTTGCGCAGCTAATTCATCCACCTTATTACGAATGCTCCTCGCATTAAGACACAAAGGGGGAAAATTCAGTTGGTAGCGCCACCCGTTAGCGCCTTAAGAGGCCTTAAGCAGCAAGAACGTGCAACGGGCTTTGCGATGATAGCGGGCTTCCCCATGGTGCACGGCGCCATTGACTGCATGCATTTGGCTTTGCGTGCGCCGCAAGAAAATGCCGAGGATTTCCGCAACCAAAAGGGCTTTCATTCCTTAGATATCCAGTTGATCTGTGACCACAGACAGCTGATACTCGCTGTCAATACCCACTTTCCAGGCAGCAGCCACGATGCCTTCATCCTGCGCCAGACTTCTGTGGCAGACCTTTTCCAGGCACCGCATCACCCAGGAGGTTGGCTTCTCGGGAACCAGGGGTATCCTCTGTGCACCTAGCTGATGACAGCACTCCGTTCGCCCAGCACCCCTTCTGAGCTATGATACAACAAGAGCCATCAAGCTACCAGGACCATTCTGGAGGAGCCCTGCAGTACTCGCCTGAGCGAGTCCCCCACTTCGTTGTTGTGTGCTGCATGCTGCATAACCTTGCAATCCTCAGGATCCAGCCAATGCCACCAGGCATTGGAGCACCAGCGGAGGAGGAGGAAGATGAGGAGGATGATCATCAGCAGCACCAAGGCGGGAGGGAGGCACAAAGTGGAAGGGCCGTCCGTAAAAGGCTCATTGCAAGTCGCTTCTAGGCCCCCTCTGAGGGAATGGCTTCTGCCATTCAAACAACCTGAATGAAACCATCCCGCAACCCCTAAGACGGTCAAGGCAACAATGAATGCAAAGACCAAACATGTACATTTTGAATACAGACATTTCTTTATTTCACAAACTGTGTGTGTCGCATTTCCGCATGACAAAGTAATAGAAAGAAACACAAAAAAAGCAACCATTCACATAACTGGCTCTCACAACCTGGAGACAATGTCCAAGACAGTAACAAAAATTTGACCACGAACCTCGGCCTTCAATAAAACAATGAAAAACATTTTGCCACACCTCCTACTTTTTGCCTTTTGCGGGTGATCTGCTTCCCTTGCGAAATTCCCCCCTTCCCACCCTGCAGCTCTTCTGTAATGGGACCCCAGTGGCTGGAGCAAGGCTGGGGGAAGGCTGCTGAATGTCAGAAACTGAGACTGCAGATGCCCTTGAAGGAAGGCGTGGACGAGCTCTGGGCCTGGAGGGCCCGGCTGCTGACTGCACCAACTCTGCATGGGCGGCAGCAGTCTGTCCTACAGGTGGTGGCAACTGCAGTGGAGAAGTGCCAGTGGTGGCAGCAGGAATGCTGTCATCTTGAGAGAGGACAGCAACTCCCTGCTCGACCGACACACTGGCACTCCCACGGGGCAACACTTCAGCATCCGGAGCAATCTGATGCAGCACAGATTGCTGGCCTGCTGCGGCGCGGTGAGAGTCCCGGGGAAATGTGCCCGATCCAGCGAGGGTAGCAGCAGTCAGTGCTCGCGTGGCCTCAATCTGTGTCTGCATGAGACCAGGCACTGACTGCACTGCAGCACTTAGCATTTGCGTGGCAGCCGCCTGTGCTACAGCGAAGTGCTCCACACTCCTTGCCAGTGATTCAATGGATTCGGGCAACCTTGCCACTGCAGCCATGAGCTCAATGTGCCTTTGCTCCGCCTGGGCGCTCATTTCAGCGAGGACCCGCTCCTCGTCTGCGTCCAGTGCAGCAGGACTCGAGGCCATACTCTCCCTCCGGGGAGAAGACCCCCGAGCTTCCCTACCCCCATCGCGTTGCTGCAGCCCGCTAGGTCCTGGAGCTTCACCCTCATCAGACCATTCCCCCCTGCTCCCCTCCAGGGAAGGCGTGTTCCCAGTATGGGCATGGGCTGCCTCGGTAGAGGGTGGCGCTGATGGTCCGGCTTTCTCTTCCTCCTCGCCTTCAGCTTCACTCTCACTGGCAGCTTGACGGCCCGTCTCCTCACCTGGTGAATCACCATCTGAAAGCAGGGAGGTACAAGAGTGGCTTTAGCGTGAGGACAGGGTGGCAGCAAGGGAGGCATGAGTGCAGCGATTTAGTGATTTGGATTGAAAGTGTCAAAGGCTGCTGTTGTGAGGAACAAGTGGAAGGAGAGAGGACAAAAAGGTGATGACCTTACCATTGCTGTCCAGAACGGGGTCGGTGTCTCCAGTGGTAACGGGAGCAATCACCCGGCTTGCCACAATCCTGTGGACACACTCCTCAAGATCGCTGAGGGGTTGAAGCTGAGGCTGCCCTCCACCGGTCCGTTGCTGCTGTCTCCTATTATGAGACAGCTTGGCCTGCAAGAAAAAGGACGGCGTCTGAGTAAATATACAGCCATGGTCTTGCTTGATGTGCCTCCCATAGTTGAATAGCCTTTACTGTATGCAGCCATGGTCTTGCCTGATGTGCCTCCCATAGTTGAATAGCCCTTACTGTATGCAAAGTGTGGAATGTGCGTGTGTGTTTGATGAAAGGGCCATAGGTGTTGGATGAGTGTTGGGCATTGGGGCTTTCATGACCCTCTGGCCATAAAGTGAGGTTGAGATGGAGGGATGAAGAGGTTTTGAAAAAAAGGCACTCACCCTGATGACCCGAGTGAGGTCGTTGAACTTTTTCCTACATTGGAGATGGGTCCTAGGCACCATGCTGCTTGAGGAAACGCTTTGAGCCACCTCCCTCCACACTCTTCTGTACTCGCATAGCAAAGGCCTCCTGCCACTCTTTGGGTACAGAATGGATCTTCTGCGCTCCACCCCGCGAACCAGAGCCTCCAAAGCCCGCTCACAGAAGCGCTGTGCTCGCTCCCTGGCCCTTTCCATAGTGTCTGGTTGCTAGATTTAGCCACAGGTCTGCCCAGGCCGAGATTCAAGGCTCCAGTGAGCAGGGTGTGGCTGCAGAGCAAGATCGAACCTCCCCTTTAAGAACTGACCAGCGCCAGTGTGTCTGTGTTCAATCGCTAACTGACAGCACCTGCGCTGCGCTGCACCCGTTCTCTGAGGTAGAGCCTCACTCCTCGGCCTTAGCACCTTAAGAGAGTTGTGTAGCGCCTGATTTAGCGCTCCAATCACCTCCAGGGGCGATAAAAGCCAAGTTTGCTGTTGGAGGTGATAATTAGCACCAGGTGCTAAACTTTGCGCACTGCCAGTAATGGCGCCCCATAAGGGGCAATACCGAATTTTTCCCCCAAAGCCTTCAGGCTTGTTTTTTTAACACTCTTAGTCCTTTTAGAATTATTTTTAACTGTGGCCCTGTTTGATTTACACCCTTGATTTCTCTGCCTTCCACTTTTGCTTTTCTCCTTCCTATCTTTTGCTTCTATCCTTGTTTCCCTTTTCTCTGTCTCCCTGCACAGGTTCCTAACCCCCTGCCATTTTAGTTTAAACCCTCCCCAACAGCACTCCCCCTTGGACATCGGTCCTGGTCCTGCCCAGGTGCAAACCGTCCAGTTTGTACTGGTCCCACCTCCCCCAGAGCCGGTTCCAATGTCCCAGGAATTTGAATCCCTCCCCCATGCACCATTCCTCTAGCCACGTATTCATCTGAAATATCCTGTTATTTCTACTCTGACTAGCATGTGGCACTGGTAGCAATCCTGCGATTACTACCTTTGAGGTCCTATTTTTTAATTTACCTCCTAACTCCCTATATTCAGCTTTTAGGACCACATCCCGTTTTTTACCTATATCGTTGGTACCTATATGCACCACGACAACTGGCTGTTCAACCTCCCTCCTCCAGAATGCCCTGCAGCCGTTCTGAGACATCCTTGACCCTTACACCAGGGAGGCAACATACCATCCTGGAGCCTCGTTTGCGGTCGCAGAAACGCCTGTCTATTCCCCTTACAATAGAATCCCCTATCACTATAGCTCTCCCGCTCTTTTTCCTCCCGTCCTGTGCAGCAGAACCACCCACAGTGCCATGAACTTGGCTGCTGCTGCCTTCCCCGATAAGCCATCCCCCCCAACAATATCCAAAGCAGTATATCTGTTTGAGAGGGGGATGTCCACAGGGGACTCCTGCACTACCTGCCTGCACCTACTACTCTGCCTGACGGTCACCCATTCCCTTCCAGCCTGTGCAGCCTTTACCTGCAGTGTGAGCAACTCACTAAACATGCTATCCATGATGTCCTCAGCTTCGTGGATGCTCCAGTGTATATCCATTCGCAGCTCCAGTGCCGCAATGCGGTCTGCCAGTAGCTGCATTTGGATACACTTTCCGCACACATGGTCGTCAGGAACACAGGAAGTGTCCCTGATTTCCCACATAGCACAGGAGGAGCATGCCACGGGGCTGAGCTGTGCTGCCATGATTACCCTTTAATTAAATTACATCAAATCAAAGACCACTAATTACACTACAATTAAATGAAATTAATTACTCAAGGGCCCTTGTTTACTAGCACTCCCCGCTACACATCAGAGCCCTTAGAAATTATAAACCACAAAATTAAGACCTTCTAAACCTTATACACTATTAACCTTAACTGTCAAACTATAGAGTAGTATAAATACTCACATAGAAACATAGAAGATAGGAGCAGGATTAGGCCATTCGGCCCCTCGAGCCTGCTCCGCCATTCAATGAGATCATGGCTGATCATCCAAATTCAGTACCCTGTCCCTGCATTCTTTCCATATCCCTTGATCCATTTAGCCTTAAGAAATATATCTAACTCCTTCTTGAATATATTTAATGAATTGGCCTCCACTGCCTTCTGTAGTAGGGAATTCCACAGGTTCACCACTCTCTGGGTGAAGAAATTCCTCCTCATCTCTGTCCTAAATGGCTTACCCCTTATCCTTAGACTGTGACCCCTGGATCTGGACTCCCTGGCCATCGGGAATATCCTTCCTGCATCTAGTCTGTCTAGTCCTGTTAGAATTTTATAAGTTTCAATGAGATCCCCTCATTCTTCTGAACTCCAGCGAGTATAAGCCCAATCGACCCAATCTCTCCTCATACGTCATTCCTGCCATCCCAGGTATCAGCCTGGTGAATCTTCGCTACACACCCTCCATGGCAAGAACATCCTTCCTCAGATAAGGCGACCAAAACTGCACACAATACTCAAGATGTGGTCTCACCAAGGCCCTGTACAACTGCAGCAAGACATCCTTGTTCCTGTACTCGAACCCTCTCGCTACGAAGGCCAACATACCATTTGCCTTCTTAATTGTCTGCTGCACCTGCATGCTTACCTTCAGCGACTGGTGCACAAGGACACCCAGGTCTTGTTGTACTTCCCCTTCTCCCAATCTATTGCTATTCAGATAATAATCTGCCTTCCTGTTTTTGACACCAAAGTGGATAACCTCCACATTATATTGCATCTGCCATGCTTCTGCCCAATCACCCAACCTGTCCAAATCATACTGGAGTTTCTCGACATCCTCCTCACAGCACACACGCCCACCCAGCTTTGTGTCGTCTGCAAACTTGGAGATATTACATCTAGTTCCCTCGTCTAGATCATTAATATATATTGTGAATAGCTGGGGTCCTAGGACCGATCCCTGCGGTACCCCACTAGTCACTGCCTGCCACTCGGAAAAAGACCCATTTATTCCAACTCTTTGCTTTCTGTCTGCCAACCAGTTCTCTATCCAAGTCAATACCTTGCCCCAATCCCATGTGCCTTAACTTTACACGCTAATCTCTTACGCGGGACCTTATCGAAAGCCTTCTGAAAGTCCAAATACACCACATCCACTGGTTCTCCCTTATCTATTTTACCAGTTACATCCTCAAAAAATTACAGTAGATTAGTCAAGCATGATTTACCTTTTGTAAATCCATGTTGACTTTGTCCGATCCTGTCACTGTTTTCCAAGTGCTCTGCTATTACATCTTTTACTAGCTGGTGTGCTCGGCGGTGCCGAGGGTTTTTTGAGGGCATGTTGTTGTTGGAAGAGAGAGAGGGAGAGGGAAGGAGAGAGAGAGAGAGGGAAGGAAAGAGAGTGGGAAGGAGAGAGAGACAGAGAGCGAAGGAGAGAGAGACAGAGAGCGAAGGAGAGAGAGAGAGAGGGAATGAGAGAGAGACAGAGAGAGAGGGAGAGAGAGACCGAGACAGAGGGAAGGAGAGAGAGAGACAGAGGGAAGGAGAGAGAGAGAGAGACAGAGAGTGAAGGAGAGAGGGAAGGAGAGAAAGGGGAAAGGGGTGGGGGGGAAGGGGGAGGGGGGGAGGGGAGGGAGCGAGGGAGGGGAAGGGGAGGGGGAGGGGGAGGGGGGAAGGGAAGGGGGGGTGGGAAGGGGGGAAAGGGAGGGGGGGAGCCAGCAGACCCTCTCCCCTCTGCCAGTGTTGAGAGTTGCGCTGCCGGCGGTTGGAGAAGGCTAGGCCCCGGGCACCCGCACTGACATGGCCCAGCCAAGCGCAGCGCCCCGGGCAGCCCGAGCTCCGCAGCCGCCGTTCGGCCGCAGGCCACAAAGCACCCGAGCCCAGCACCAGCGATAGCTCCGCGGAGCTCCGTGCTGCCCCACCAGCCTTTACAAAGATGGCGGCGGTGGCTACGCTTGGCTCAGACCAGCCCCGCCAGCCTTTACAAAGATGGCGGCGATCGCGGGCCGCTTGTTGAGCGGGACGGGAGGTGCCTAGCTTGGCGTGGCTGGGGAGGAGAGGCCGAGGCTTCGAGGCCTGCAAAAACGGTGAAAGGTAGGAAAATTAATGAGGTTAGAGAAAATATTTACAAATTAATTAACTTTTTTTAAAAACAATTTAATTTTGTTTTAAAAGCAACTTTTTTTTTGCTGGAAATCTAGATTTGAAAATAAACACACAGAAAGTGGCGAAAATAAATGAAGAGTTAGGAATCAAGATGGCGGCCACTCACCTCAGCTCAGAAGGATTAGGCCCGCCCACACATGCAATGAAATGCCCCCGTGACGCACCGATTGGTCAACCATCAGGTTAATCCCCTGTACGATTGGTCAACCATCACGTCACTCAACGCTAATGAGCGGAATGTTGCCATTTTTTGAACCTTTTTTGAATACTGTCGGAACAATTTTTGTCTGACCAAAAAGGAAATACACCTATTAGAGCCCCCTAATGATAAGCTTTCTTTTGGTATAACAAATGTGTAGGTACGCTCTATAACTTTTGATTGTATAGCCAGACAGACAGACGGAAAGACAGACGGAAAGACGGAAAGACAGACGGAAAGACAGACCGTTTTTATATATAGATAATGGACTCTAGCATTTTCCCCACTACAGATGTCAGGCATATCGGTCTATAATTCCCCGTTTTCTCTCTACCACCTTTTTAAATAGTGGGGTAACATTAGCTACCCTCCAATCCATGGGTACTGTTCCAGAGTCTATCGAATTTTGGAAGATGACCAGCAATGCATCTACTATTTCTAGGGCCACTTCCTTAAGTACCCTAGGATGTAGATTATCAGGCCCTGTGGATTTATTGGCCTTCAATCCCGTCAATTTCCCCAACACCATTTCCCTACAAATACTGATTTCTTTCAGTTCTTCCCTCTCATTAGACCCTATGTTCCCCGACATCTCTGGGAGGTTATTTGTGTCCTCCTTTGTGAAGACAGAAACAAAGTATGTATTTAATTGGTCTGCCATTTCTTTGTTCCCCTTTATAAATTCCCCTGATTCTGACTGCAAGGGACTTCACCAATCTTTTTCTCTTCACACATACCTATAAAAGCTTTTACAGTCAGTTTTTATGTTCGCTGCAAGCTTACTCTCATACTCTATTTTCCCCTTCTTAATTAATCCCTTTGTCCTCCTTTGTTGAATCCTAAACTGCTCCCAATCCTCAGGTTTACTGCCGTTTCTGGCCAATTTATATGTCCTCTCCTTGGATCTTATGCTATCTCTAATTTCCCTTGTTAGCCACGGTTGAGTCACCTTTTTTGTTTTATTTTTATGCCAAACTGGGATGAACAAATTCTGTAGTTCATCCATGCGATCTTTGAATGTTTGCCATTGCCTATCCAGCGTCAACCCTTTGAGTGACATTCCCCAATCAATCCTACCCAACTCGCACCTCATACCATCGTAGTTTCCTTTATTTAAATTCAGGACCCTAGTCTCTGAGTCAATTACTTCACTCGCCATCTTAATGAAGAATTCTATCATATTATGTTCGCTCCGACCCATGGGGCCTTGCACAACAAGATTGCTAATTAATCCTTTCTCATTACATAATACCCAGTCTAAGATGGCCTGATCTCTGGTTGGTTCCTCGACATATTGGTCCAGGAAACCATCCCGTAAACACTCCAGGAATTCCTCCTCCACAGTATTGTTACTAATTTGGTTAGCACAATCTATATGTAGATTAAAGTCACCCATGATAACTGCTGTGCCCTTATTGCACGCTTCTCTAATTTCCCTTTTAATGCCATCCTCAACCTCCGCATTACTGTTTGGAGGTCTATATACCACTCCCACTAATGTTTTCTGCCCCTTGGTATTTCTCAGTTCTAGCCATACAGATTCCACATCATCAGAGCTAATATCCTTCCTTACAATTGTGTTAATCCCCTCTTTAACCAGCAATGCTACCCCACCTCCTTTTCCTTTTTGCCTATCTTTCCTGAATATTGAATACCCCTGGATGTTGAGTTCCCAGCCTTGGCCATCCTGGAGCCATGTTTCCGTAATCCCAATCATATCATATTCGTTTACCTCTATTTGCGCAGCTAATTCATCCAACTTATTACAAATGCTCCTCGCATTAAGACACAAAGCCTTCAGGCTTGTTTTTTTATCGCTCTTAGACCTTTTAGAATTATTATTTACTGTGGCCATGTTTGATTTAAACCCTTGATTTCTCTGACTGCCACCTTTGTTTTTCTCCTTCCTATCTTTTGCTTCTATCCTTGGCCGTACTCACGCAATCAGCTGCTTCCTCTTGTCCGCATCATTTTTTGAATCGTGACGTGGCTCTGGAATGCCGCTGCCTGTCTGTGAGATTGATAAGCCTCTGAAAAACCCCGCGAAACTGAGTATAAATACTCACCGGCTGCTCCCGACACTGGGCCTCTCTGCTTTCAGCTGGTATCAGTTTAATTGATCTCTGGCTCAAATCTGACAGGAAACCCAATGTCAGCAAAAACAATGGAGAAACCTTAGACTGAGATTTTAGAGGAAATACACAGACCTAATAAAAAAGATATTTTGGGTTTCTGTTTATGGTGCACAGATCAGATGTATAAACAAAAAGTGAACAACGTTCAAGTTATTATCAATTAAATACCAGCATGGTGGAGACCAGCATAATAGTTTTCCCCCTCAGGGGTGATGTCAGGAAGCACTTTTTCATACAAAGGGTAGTGGAAATCTGGAACTCTCGCCCTCAAAAAGCTGTTGAGTCTCGGTCAATTGAAAATGTCTAAACTGAGATTAATAGATTTTTATTAGGTAAAGTTATTAAGTGATTTTTTTTTTATATTCGTTTATGGGATCAGGGCATTGCTGGCAATCCCAGTATTTATTGCCCATCCCTAGTTGCCCTTGAGAAGGTGGTGGTGAGCCGCCGTCTCGAACCGCTGCAGTCCGTGTGGTGAAGGCACTCCCACAGTGCTGTTAGGTAGGGAGTTCCAGGATTTTGACCCAGCGACGATGAAGGATCGGCGATATACTTCTAAGTCAGGATGGTTTGTGACTTGGAGGGGAACTTGGAGGTGACGGTGTTCCCATGCGCCTGCTGCCCTTGTCCTTCTAGGTGAAAGAGGTCGCGGGTTTGGGAGGTGCTGCCGAAGAAGCCTTGGTGAGTTGCTGCAGTACATCTTGTAGATGGTACACACTGCAGCTACGCCGGTGGTGGAGGGAGTGAATGTTTAAGGTGGTGGATGGGGTGCCAATCAAGTGGGCTGCTTTGTCCTGGATGGTGTCGAGCTTCTTGAGTGTTGTTGGAGCTGCACTCATCCAGGCAAGTGGAGAGTATTCCATCACACTCCTTACTTGTGCCTTGTAGATGGTGGAAAGGCTTTGGGGAGTCAGGAGATGAGACACTCACCGCAGAATACCTAGTCTCTGACCTGCTCTTGTTGCTACAGTATTTATGTGGCTGGTCCAGTTAAGTTTCTGGTTAATGGTGACCCCCCAGGATGTTGATAGTGGGGGATTCAGGGATGGTAATGTCATGGAATGTCAAGGGGAGGTGGTTAGACTCTTGCTTGTTGGAGATAGTCATTGCCTGGCACTTCTGTGGCGCAAATGTTACCTGCCACTTATCAGCCCAAGCCTGAACGTCGTCCAGGACTTGTTGCACGCGGGTATGGCCTGCTTCATTATCTGTGGAGTTGTGAATGGTGCTGAACACTGTGCAATCATCAGCGAACATCCCCATTTCTGACCTTATGTTGGAGGGAAGGTCATTGATGAAGCAGCTGAAGATGGTTGGGCCTAGGACACTGTCCTGAGGAACTCCTGCAGCGATGTCCTGGGGCTGTGATGATTGACCTTCAACCACCACAACCATCTTCCTTTGTGCTAGGTATGACTCCAGCCAGTTGAGCGTTTTCCCCCTGATTCCCATTGACTTCAGTTTTACTAGGGCTCCTTGATGCCACACTCAGTCAAATGCTGCCTTGATGTCAAGGGCAGTCACTCTCGCCTCACCTCTAGAATTCAGCTCCTTTGTCCATGTTTGGACCAAGGCTGTAATGAGGTCGGGAGCCGAGTGGTCTTGGCGGACCCCAAACTGGGCATCAGTGAGCAAGTTATTGGTGAGTAAGTGCCGCTTGATAGCACTGTCTATGACACTTTCCATCACTTTGCTGATGATAGAGAGTAGATTGATGGGGCGGTAATTGGCCGGGTTGGATTTGTCCTGCTTTTTGTGGACAGGACATACCTGGGCAGTTTTCCACATTGTCAGATAGATGCCAGTGTTGTAGCTGTACTGGAACAGCTTGGCTAGAGGCGTGGCTAGTTCTGGAGCACAAGTCTTCAGCACAATAGCCGGGATGTTGTCGGGGCCCATAGGCTTTGCTGTATCCAGTGCGCTCAGCCATTTCTTGATATCGCGTGGAGTGAATCAAATTGGCTGAAGAATGGCTTCTGTGATGGTGGGGACCTCAGGAGTAGGCCGATATGGATCATCCGCTCGGCACTTCTGGCTGAAGTTGGTTCAAACGTTTCAGCCTTGTCTTTTGCACTCATGCGCTGGGCTCCACCATCATTGAGGATGGGGATATTCTTGGAGCCTCCTCCTCCCGTTAGTTGTTTAATGGTCCACCACCATTCACGACTGGATGTGGCAGGACTGCAGAGCTTTGATCTGATCCGTTGATTGTGGGATCGCTTAGCTCGGTCTATAGCATGCTGCTTTCGCTTTTTAGCATGCATGTAGTCCTGTGTTGCAGCTTCCCCAGGTTGGCACCTCATTTTTAGGTACGCCTCTTGCTGCTCCTGGCATGCTCTTCTACACTCGTCGTTGAACCAGAGTTGTTCCCCTGGCTTGGTGGTAATGATAGAGTGAGGGATATGCCAGGCCATGAGGTTACAGATTGTGATAGAATACAATTCTGCTGCTGCTGATGGCCCACAGCGCCTCATGGATGTCCAGTTTTGAGCTGCTAGATCTGTTCTGAATCTATCCCATTTAGCACAGTGGTAGTGCCACACAACACGATGGAGGGTGTTCTCAGTGTGAAGACGGGACTTCATCTCCACAATGACTGTGCGGTGGTCACTGCTGCCAATGCTGTCATGGACAGATGCATCTGCGAGGACGAGGTCAAGTAGGTTTTTCCCTCTTGTTGGTTCACTCACCACCTGTCGCAGGCCCAGATTGGCAGTTATGTCCTTCAGGACTCAGCCAGCTCGGTCAGTAGCGGTGCTACCAAGCCACTCTTGGTGATGGACATTGAAGTCCCCCACCCAGAGTACATTCTGTGCCCTTGCTACTCTCAGTGCTTCTTCCAAGTGGTGTTCAACATGGAGGAGTACTGATTCATCAGCTGAGGGAGGGCGGTAGATGGTAATCAGCAGGAGGTTTCCTTGCCCATGCTTGACCTGAAGCCATGTGACTTCATGGGGTCCGGAGTCAATGTTGAGGGCTCCCAGGGCCACTCCTTCCCGACTGTATACCATTGTGCCACCACCCCTGGTGGGTGTGTCCTGCCGGTGGGACAGGACATACCCAGGGATGGTGATGGAGGAGTTTGGGACATTGGTTGAAAGGTATGATTCTGTGAGTATGACTTTATCAGGCTGTTGCTTGACTAGTCTGTGAGACAGCTCTCCCAATTTTGGCACAAGTCCCCAGATGTTGGTGAGGAGGACTTTGCAGGGTTGACTGGGCTGGGTGTGCCGTTGCTGTGTCTGTAGCCGGTGCCGAGGTCAATGCCGGGTGGTCCGTCCGGTTTCATTCTTATTATTTTGTTTCGTAGCGGTTAGTTACAACTGAGTGGCTTGCTAGGCCATTTCAGAGGGCAGTTAAGAGTCAACCACATTGCTGTGGGTCTGGAGTAACATATAGGCCAGACCAGGTACGGACAGCAGATTTCCTTCCCTAAAGAACATTAGTGAACCAGATGGGTTTTTACGACAATCCGATAGCTTCATGGTCACCATTACTGATACTAGCTTTTTATTCCAGATTTATTTAATTAAGTGAATTTAAATTCCCCAGCTGCCGTGGTGGAATTTGAACTCACGTCTCTGGATCATTAGTCCAGGCCTCTGGACTACGCTACCATTCCCATGATATGGTACCAAGGCGGGTAAATGAAGTTAAGATAACAGATCAGCCAAGATCTGATTGAATGGTGGAACAGCCTGAAGGGTCTGAATGGCCTCCTCCTGTTCCTATGTTCCCTCTACAATTATAGAAAATTCAATGATGCAAGTGTTATAACAAGGAGGATGATTGGATATTGTGTGTGGGGAATATTTTCCTCAGTTAGGAAAAACAGAGCAACGCTGGTTTTTTAATCATAGCTTCACTAATACCCAGTTTGAAACAAGTGATTCCTGAGATTTCAATTTCATTAGCAGGAATGCAAAATAGGAGCCAATCACAATGCATAATAATGACCACTTAACACTTTGCAAGCAGCTAAAGAGCCATTTAACCAGTATAAATACTGGAAAGTTGATTGATCCGGGTGTGGAGTATGAATAGCTCAACAGACTTGGCCTGGCACATAACCCTGTAAAGGAGCATTGCAAACATAAATTCAGGGGTGGGGCTGGGGGTGGCTGTGGGGACAGTAAGAATATCGATATATTTTTACATTGCTTTTGGTTTTAATAGAGACAAAACTATAATATGGAAAGGATTTGTTTCAATCGTGTTCTCTAAAATGCCTGTCGTGCATGGGAAGGTGCCGTGGGAAGGGGTGTTGGGAGCGATAGAGGAGTGGACCAGGATGTCGCGGAGTGAGCGGTCCCTTCGGAATGCTGAAAGTGGGGGGGGGAACATGTGTTTGGTGGTGGGATCACGCTGGATGTGGCGGAAATGGCAGAGGATGATCCGTTGAATGTGGAGGCTGGTGGGGTGAAAGGTGAGGACAAGGGGAACCCTATCGTGGTTCCGGGAGGGAGGGGAAGGGGTGAGAGCAGAAGTGCGGGAAATGCTTCCATGCTGTCACAGTGTTAAAATAAACCATTGCTGCTGAACCCTTTCAGGGGCACCGACCGTTGAAAAGCCTTCCCTTTTCAGTTCCAAAATTTGTTAATTTCTGATTAAATCCTGACCTGTATGGAGAGTTATTTCTTTTTAGATTGAAAGGATGGTGTGGATGTTGTTTGCTGCCAAATTAAGACTTAACTGCCATGTCTCTATCTCTGCTGCAAAAAGATTTTTACCTTTAAACTTCCAGCTGTGTTTCTGTTGAATTGATTCTGCTGGTTTTTTAGCTTTGCTGGCTTGTAGGGAGCACTTGCTGTCCGGTGACTCGTTCTACCGGTTTTCAGCTTTGCTGGTCACTGGCTTGTGGTTTTATTATTTCTCCGCCGCTTTGATCTACGGTGACCTCCAACTTGCGTCAATTTCACCATCATCTTGCTGCATCGCTACCGACTCTCATTCCTACAGCAACAACCTCCATCTCTAACTCTCTCCCCTTCAAATAGCTTCTGGACTTCACTCACCTGCTTTGGACAGCAGTTTGTCGATGCTCCGTACCGGCCCCATCCTGCTTACGTCGGCTTTATACTTCCATGGGACCTCTGACTTTGACCCTGGTCTCCCTACTATTGTCCCCAACCTATTCTCTGCTACCAGAAAATATATATTCCATTAATTATTACATTTAAACAGGCTTATGTAACCTGAGCTTTTCCCATGTCCAATCGCGTGCGCACTTTGGCTGCCGCTCCAGACCCAAGCCATTCCACTTTTCCCCCCTATTTTCCTTTCCTCTCTATCCCTCCCTGACCGCACTCCCCTGTTGTCATGCCTCCTTTCATCTCTTCTCTCTCGGATACACTACCCTCCCAAATCCCTACCCCAATCTTTCATTATTCTTCGATGTTCCTACTCTCCTGCCGCCATCCCAGGCTTGACTCCCTCTTGGATAAGCCCACAGCTTCCCTCTGTGCCTCTCTTGGCATCCTACGAAGGGCCCATCGAGGCACTCGTCACTGCCGCCTTGCGAGCAGCAGCCCCAACTGTCCCATCCTACTCTCTCGCCGACCTACCTGCCCAGCGCGCTCACTGGGGGCAAATCCTGCCAATCTCCTCCCCATCCAATTCATCCCCCCCAGCACTGACCCTGTGGATGCTGGCAGTGGGGCAGCCATCACTGACCCTCTCCGCATCTTCCTCCAGAATGTCCGTTCACTTGCGAACAAAGCCCTTGCCACCCATGAGCTTGTCGTGGATGACTGCATCGACATCATGGCCCTGACGGAAATTTGGTTCAGGGGTGATGACACCTTACCCTTAAATGAAGCCTCCCCACCTGGCTATACCTTCCACCACTTGCCCTGCTCAGACCGCCATGGTGGTGGTGTGGCTCTCATCACCAAATCATACCTTGGTCTGTCCCCCTATTCCTCTGGCAGTTTCTCCTCCTTTGAGCATCTCACCTTATTCCATCCCTCTCACCTCACTTGAAATTCTTGTTCTCCACCGCCCAACCAAGTACCATAAAAATGTTATTACTGAGCTATCTTCACTGCTCTCCTCCCTCAGCCTCTGCACCAAACGACTTCTCATCCTTGGTGATTTCAACCTCCATCTCAATTCATCATGCTCTCTCTCCTCTGAGTTCACGAGCCTCCTATCCTCCCTTAATCTCTCCCTCCATGTAAACTCCCCATCCCGTATTCATGACCACCCCCTCAACCTTGCCAGCTCTCGTGACCTCGCTACTCCCATCGTGTCAATTGCAGATAAGGCCATCTCCTTGTATCGCTCTCCACCCACATCCCCCTTCCACCCCGCACCCCCCCACCCCAACCCTACTTTCTTCTGTGTCTGCCCCTAGAAAAAACTCTCTTGCAACTGCACTTATGAAATCCCAACTGTCCAGCCTCTGGCCCTCCATTCACCATGACATTTCTGCCACACCCTCATAAAGTCATAGGGGGAGAAATTCGGTATCGCCCCGTTTGGGGCGCAATTACCGGCCGGGCGCAAAGTTTAGTGCCTGGCGCTAGTTATCGCCTCCGACTACAAACTTGGCTTCTATCGCCCCTGGAAGTGATTGGAGCACTAAATAAGGTGCTACACACCTCTCTTAAGGCGCTAACACCGAGGAGCGAGGCGCTACCTCAGAGCGCTGGCTCTATGATGTCATGTCAGCAATGGAACACAGACACACTGGCGCCAGCCAATTCTTAAAGGGGAGGGTCGAACTTGCTCTCCATCCAAACCTTACTCATTGCAGCCTTGAATCTTGGTCTGGAGAGACCTGTACATCAAATCTGCTGGAAAGAACAATGGAGAGTGCCAGGTAAAGTGCTCAGAGTGCAGCCCCCATAGTCTCTTTTAAATCGATACAAGGAAGGTCAAATCAAAATGAATCTGCAAGGTACTGCTCAGTACCCAAAACTCCTTCACATAGCATTGAATCTCTCCAGAAGGCTCTCTCTCTCTCTCAGAGTGTGTGGTGCAAAAATGTTGCCGACAAAAAAAGGCAGGAAGCGGCTGCCTTTAAATAGCGTTCCCCCAGTCCCTTCCCGACTGCAAAATGTTCCCATCTACCTGTCGTTGCTAGCGACAGGCGGAAAGGCAGGGGGCGCCACTCAATATCCGGTCTGGGGTGCTACCGGGGCATTGCATGCTCGACTGACGTCACGATCTGCAGGTGCAGGAGATTGTGGCGGTAGTGCTTAGCGCCGCCGCAAAATGTCTGGTCAATTTCGCAAGCGGCGCAAACATCGCCGCGCCCGGGTGCTAACAGGAGGCACAAAGCAACCGAATTTTTCTCCCATAGAGTCATAACGGCATAGAAGGAGACCATTCGGCCCATCGAGTCTGTGCCGGCTCTCTGTAGAGCAATCCAGTCAGTCTCATTCCCCCGCTCTATCCCCGTAGCCCTGCAAGTTTATTTCCCTCAAGTGTCTATCCAGTCTCTCCTTGAAAACATTGAGTGTCTCCGCTTCCACCACTTCCATCGGCAGTGAATTCCAGGTCCTCACCACTCGCTGCGTAAAAAAGTTTTTACTCACATCCCCCCTGTATTTCTTGCCCAAAACCTTAAATCTGTGTCCCCTAGTCCTTGTACCATCAACTAGTGGGAACAGCTTTGCGCTGACTAGGCTATCAAAACCCATCATAATCTTATACACCTCGATCAAATCACCCCTCAACCTCCTTTGCTCTAATGAAAACAAATCCAGCTTCTCCAACCTGTCCTTGTAGCTAAGATCCCCCATCCCCGGAACCATTCTGGTAAATCTCCTCTGCACCCTCTCAAGGGCCTTCACATCCTTCCTAAAGTGTGGTGACCAGAACTGGATGCAATACTCCAGTTGTGGCCTAACCAGCGCTTTATAAAGGTTCAGCATAACTTCTCTACTTTTGTACTCAATACCTCTATTTATGAATCCCAAGATCTCATATGCTTTGTTAACCACTCTCTCAATATGTCCTGCCACCTTCAGGAACCTATGCACATCAATTCGCAGGAACCTCTGTCCCTGCAAACTCTTTAAAACTGTGCCATTAAGTGTATATTGCCTCTCCCTGTTCCTTCTGCCAAAATGCATCAACTCATACCTCTCTTTATTAAATTCCATCTGCCACTTGTCTGCCCATTCTGCTAGCCTTTCTATGTCCTGTTGCAGTCGATTGGTATCATCATCACTGTTTGCCAGACCCCCAAGTTTGGTGTCATCGGCAAATTTAGAAATTCTACTCCGTATTCCAATAACCAGGTCATTTATATATATACTACCTGAAGTGCCCGGCGGTGCCGAGGCTTTTTCGGCGGCATGTTGTTGTTGGAAGCGAGAGAGAGAGCGCGAGTGGGTCTCTCTCTTTTCCTC